>NW_022704401.1:1949825-1955844 GCF_011630105.1 Anneissia japonica | reverse complement strand
GTTGTGTATAAGAGACAGCTCTCAGACTTGAAAAACACTTTTGATTTAAAGTTGATAAAATGAAATGCGTGTTTACTGAGTTGGGTTTGAGAGTATAGTAACAACATTGTATTTTATCAACTTTAAATCAAAAGTGTTTTTCAAGTCTGAGAGTGCCATTTCCTGCCACCCAGAGGTCCATATTTAAAAAAAAATCTCATTACGGAGGGGGAACACTCCTCCCATACCTTCCCCCAACTCGGTCAGTGGGCCCCCGGATGCCGACGAGCACCAAAGTTAACCTTATCTCACTCAGGCCCCTTTCGGATAGCTTTACCCTCCCAGAAAATATGTCCTACGGCCTCCACTGTCCTCAGCTTGTGGACTGCCTAACATCTACTCTGCAATATGCTTTAATTTATGCTTACTGACGCAAGTACAACTCCACCAAACTCACCTGGAAGCCCGACATACTTTCTGTCCAGGCTCATTCCGGCAGTGCCACCCTCAGTTCGGCGCTTCGGGCACGTGCCCTGTTCTGCACCCCTGTAGTTACACCTCTGCTTAGGATACAGTGCGAATGTTGTTTTGCATGCTATCACTTTATTGAATTTATGCGCATGATCAATCGCTTTATCACTCTTTATTGGTATCTTATCGATTGTTAACTCTATATATCTTGATCGATCATATCTATATGTTTACGTTTCATGTTTATTACCAGGCAGTATTTTAAATAACAGTCGTACTGTTTCATTCACAGCTCAAAGTCGACCCGATATAAACCATGTAGCCCAATACGCAACTCAAGCCCAAAGTAATTACTCATCGGCTGGCATTATGCCTTCACTAATAATCCCATCTTCCAACGGTCCATACGTAGGTCGAGAAGGTAAGCAGTGCTTTGGGAAATTACGCAACGACCACAACAACATTATGGCAACGCGTTTCCCGATGATTCGATATATTTTTGCAATTACTCGTTATTTCAGTCAATTGATTGAATCGCCAGGAATGATATCGTATCGTATCATCAACATTGTCATCATCCTAATTTTCATTCTCCTCCTCCTCATTATCATCATCTACTCCATCATCACCCTCTTAATCATCATCATCACCATCGTTATCATCGTCATCATTACCATCTATCCTCTTCCTCCTCCTCCTCCTCCTCATCATCATCTTCAATATCATCATCATCGTCATCATCCTCCTCATCATCTTTCTCATCCTTCTCATCATCATCCTCACCACCACTATCACCATCATCATCATCATTAAAATAATCATCATTATTATCATCACCGTGATCCATCTCGGTTTCATCTCTCTAATTGTCATCGTGTCATGTCGTGTTTAAATGATTGATAATAATCAATTCCTAATAATATCCAAACGTCAATCATGTTTCTTTTACAGATTACTCAAGCCAATTTCAAATGCAATACAACGGTCAATTCCCTCCTGGCCACTACAACGACTGGCAACGATTCGCAAACCCACACCAAGCATTGATGAGTAAGTATTGCATATGGAAATACGCTTACCTTGCTGTCTTGTCTACATAATGCAGCTTACTGATTTGTTTCATCATCATCATCATTATCAACATTATCTTACCAATCATTATCATCATCACTATCATCATCATTATCATCATCGTCGTCGTCATCATCGTCAAAATCATCATAATCGCTATCATCAATATCATCAGCAGCATCATGACTATCATCGTTATCCTCCCAATCATCAGCATCATCATCGTCATCATTATCATTCATTATCATCATCATCATCAGGGTACCACCATCATCATTATCATCAACAATATTTTCTCTTGCATGCATACTTTATCTTATTCTATCGACCGGCATCTGCATTAATCTCTTCTCATCACAGTTTCCATTCTGTCAACTCTAGCTCACTGCTTTTCTCAATGCGCATGTCAATGTCACTGATGGCTACGTCATAGAACAACTGAATGTTAGGTTGAATTTGTTCGATGTTAGAAATTATAATGCTTCAGGTGGCAGTTTTCTTCTCCAGCGCCTGGATAATATAAATGGTGCTATACACACCAGCATTATTTTACCATCATCATTGTCATCGTCGTCATCATCATCGTTATCATCATCATTAAAAAAAATAATAATAATTACGATTATTTTATAATTCTAGGCCTAATCATCATTAAACTATTATTATTATTATTGTTCTAAATATTATTCATCATTCATTTTTTATTTACTCTTGTAAACCGATTTTCAAATATTTTATTTTGTAATGTATTTTCAATACAAATACATTTCATACATCAATCACACGTGGCGCACAATGCCTAATATGGGCTTAATGTCCATCATTGATATAATAAGCATCTAGTTTTTGATAACGGAAAGGCATGTTATCCAGCAGCATGGCGCCTGATTGATGACTAGAATGTATGAATACAGCATGTTTTAATCTGCTTGCTTATTTTTGTTATACCTTGCACGATTTCAATTTCTCTTCGCAGACCGTCCTTGTCCTTAAAATAAAATTTAAAAATCTATTGTGACGTCACAAACACTGTCGCTTACCGCTACTGTAATGACGTCATGAAAACTATCGCCACTCTATTCTGACGACACATTCGTAACCACTCTATTTCTCCAGCTAAGGGTGAACAAGAAACCAACAACAACAACGTACTGGTAACACCAACCTCTCGCAACTTTCATAACCAAACAAGCCAAGTACAAGGATTAGTGAACGTGGCTCAGCAGCTAACGCCTGACGTCATCAGCGGACACATTGGAAGTATATCTCGAACGCCCCACAATGCCTTAGATCTCCGCACGTGCGCGAAGGAGCCGCCTAAGAGTTCAATTACCTGGAATCATTTAGGACATCAATAGCGCTTATGGTGAAGATTTTTGTAGATACGGCATTTGAGTAACTTCATAAAAATTCAGATTTGCGCTAATTTTTAACTTCGTATTACCGTACTACCTCATTCAGTACCATATGGTCAAATATTTATTTTCTGCACCCTTTTCGTTGATAGCCCTATTACAATAAAGTTTAATCATTCTTTGCTTACTTTGAAATACAGTAGAAACCCTCCTTTGGGACCCATCTATTAAGGGGAAATCCCTTTAAGGCGACAGCTCTATTAAGAGGGAACATTTTTGGTACCGAAGGTGGGACCCTTAATAGGGGCTATTTTCATTGATAATTTATTGTTTTTGTTAGTCACAAGATTCGTTTAAAACACTTGTTAAATGAAGAATACAACACACAACTGTAAAACTAGCCGTGTCTTTGGCTGTGAGATACTACCGCCAGGGTTATGAGATGTCCATTAATTACCAACTCTTAGTAAGAATTGACATGGGGATTTATGGTCAACATTCCCTACTATAGCACATGTAACTGAATATTCTAATGCAGTGGAGGTTTAAGAATACAGTAACTGAATGTAAAATATGAGTTATTATTATAACTACTGGTTCTGGTGATCAGTGAACTAAGCCGTACCGTACCTTTTATATTATGCGCATAATAAGAGTGTGGTTATCGTATGTGCCTTACTGCCTACTATCCCTGCGGTAGAATTATCTACCATTCTCAAAACTAGAATTTTGTTTAGAAACAACAAGTTATCAAACATTTTACAAAACATTAAACGATATTGATGATTATAATTGAAAAACTCAGGTTTGCTACTGTATTCAATCTGGAATAATTATTAAAACCAACTGAAGTGAAATGTCCACCTCTATAATAGATCACATTGTCACCTTATTCTAGTGGTCGTCAACAAATGCACTGTATTTGTGTATTATAAGAATACCTCTATAATACCTGTAGTAATAACTCTATGGTTATGCTGCATATTGGTACGAATACGCACAATTGGTGAATAACTGGTAAATCAATAATAGAGAAATCATGATGTTTACATTTCAAAAAATTATATATTGATTACAAAATTGTGACAGAACACGCCAGAATGCCACTTTAAATTATATATTTATTTGTCATTTGAAATTTATTTCATAGAAACCTTGATCCGTTCACACTTGCGTTTGTGTAGTTATAGTGGTCCTACAAGTAAGGGGCACCATTAAAATCGCCATTACTGTATTCTCGCTTTAATGACAATTTATGTTAGTGTGATTTATTATTGATAAATTATTAATATTATAATATATCCTTTCTAATTTAAAGGTTTTTGTTTAATTTGTAATATATTTAATGTTATTTTATATAATTAGATTTAATTATGACGTCAGGGACATTAAGTCTTTGCAAATGTATGAAAGCAAGTGAAAAGAAATCTTCATTTGGGTTAAAATTGGGATTATTTTTTTTTTCTATTTTTTCTTAATACTTCTATGGCATAATTACATTAAAAAAGTAAAATTGTATACATATCTTAACTTGTGTGACAGGTTAGACTGTGTTCAAACGAGAATAAAACTGTACTATATATACACTAATGTATATATATATACATATATAAATAATTATGTACAAAATTGACGAGGCTAATAGGTGGATTAAGCGATGATATATAGGCCTATATATATTCTAATACAATGATAATTTGTGGTTATGACTCTACACAATGTTCGTTGAAAAGTTAGTATCCGTAATTTCATATCAATAATCAATTTATATGAAAATAGTTCTGGTCAGAAACGTATCTTCCAAATATATATTTTCTATTCAATAATGAATGAGTTAAATAAATTGTTTAAAAAAAAATTATTAATAAGGATTTTTTTTTAAATAATCAATTAATTTATTGACTACATTATTCATTTGATCAATTTTAAAGTGAATACATACTACATTAAAATTATTGTATATTCTGTTAAAATAAATGGTTATTGGGAACTTACTTTAACAGTAGAATTTCAAACTGTATGGTCTTGCACCACATCGAGCAGCTTAAACTGGGTTCACACTAGAATAATTTTAACGCGCAACGCATACTCCATTTTTCCACAATGTGAATCTATTTGTAATTAGACGGGTAATGTTTCGTTGGCGGGGCTTTGCCGCGTACATAAAGCTTAGTCCGCACTATCAAATTTTTTGTGACAAATGTGTGTGATGTGCCCATATATGGGTATGATGATGTCATATTACACCCAAATATCACAGTTTTTTGTCATATAAAATTTGATAGTGTCGAGAGAGCTTTATAAATCTCAATGCAGCTCAACTCCATGTTGCAAGGGGAATGACAATAGTAGAAACCACCGCCGCGTCTTGCGTTTATAGGTATGAAGCGTGCTCGTGTGAACTCAGCTTTATCTAACCAGCAATTGCGTGAATATATGGCTATGTGCTCTGCTGATCTAGTAATAACGTTATTACGTTGAATAACAACAATACGTGATTGTAATAAATCTCGACTTCATTTTTTGTTTTATATTATCTTGGTGATAAGGTAGTCTTCATTCCAAACATTCTAGTTAAGTCTATATTTATTTATACGTAAATTCTTACAAATATATGCGCAGACCCAGATTAGTTACAAAGAAGGTGTAATAGAACACGGACTAAATTGAAGCTGCAAAACACCAAAACGTAAAATGACAGAGAGAGAGTAAAATGAAGATATAAAGCTAAAACTCCTAGGCCTATGTAGATAATGTGAAAACACGATGGCGGAATAAAAAACTTACAAACTATTAATTGTGTATGTTTCTGATTTTCTGCTGTTATGACAAGATATCTTCCACCATGTACAAGTTTATATAGGTTTATTAAATGAAAACGTAACAGAGGAGGAATCTGACAAAGAAAACTCAGCCTCCACCGGCATTTGGACCCGGGAACCTTGCCATACACGGCGACCGTCATAACCACGAAGGCATTGTGGTGATTCAAGCGCCAGTAGAATTTGAGTTCATCTCTCTTTAACTCTGTTCATTATTTTCAGCTTACTTGATCTCGAATGGGTTACTTGTATATAAATTGATTTAAAGGCATAATAGTGAAAACGTATATAAGATGGGTATAAGAGACAGATGGTTATGCT
>NW_022704401.1:1905626-1949722 GCF_011630105.1 Anneissia japonica | reverse complement strand
GTAGATTGGATAAATTTGAAGGACCAAAGATTATGTGTCCACTCCCAAATGAAAAAATGGTAATGTAAAATATGTAGTGTAAAATGATGCAAAAAATAGGCCTACTGGCCTTAACTATATAATTAAATGCGTATTCTTTATGTTGGAAACTTAAATTGAATATTTTAATTGTTTTGATGTCGTGCATGAAAGAGTTTTTCAGTCTCTCGGTCAATCACTATGTAATTGAAGAGTTCTTAAAGAAACCAAATTACAACCAACAGTGAAAATGGAAATGAAATTCTTTCGTTTGTGTAAATGTTCAACGCGGAGAAAAATCAGAGGACAAAATAGAGAAACAGAGTTCAGGGGAAGCATCTTGAAAATATTTGACAATGACAAAGATCAGATGACTACATTGGTGTATAGTATCGATCAAAGCAATAAATGCCGTTTATTGGTTAAGCCGGATTATAATTCCAGTGTTTAGGATCTACTGAAGATTAAACATTTGCATTCAGAAGTTTACAACTTAGCGCAAAATAACTTAACGGTATATCATCACATTCATATACGTCTTTCACACACTATACTGATGCCGTAAATTAGACGGGCGAATTTATCATAACCAGTTTCCCAACTAAAATAGTTTAGTTGAATTGGGGAAAACAGATTTACAACGATCTCGATACAATACGTAAAATGTTACTAATGCAGGGGCGGATCCAGGATGCTTCTGCCGGGGAGAGACTGGAAGGAAGGCGGGGTGGAAGCAAGCGTTCCTTTAAACATTGACGCGATTATAATTTAAATTTGCTTTTGCTGCTTCTGGGGTGTCAGCACTCATTTCGCCAATGCAATCCTGGATCCACCACACCACCACTGTACAATAATGTGAACTGTCATGGATCCACTGCTGTATAATGTGAACTTCCAATGGGTTCACGACTTGTACTGGATCCGAGATACGCCAGATTTTGCTTTCACGGTACAATAAACCTCTTGGATGTTCGTAAAAGCATAAAATGACATTTTAATATTTCTTAAAAATTAGTAACATGCATAATCTGAATGTACATCCTCAACATACAATAATTCTGATCAATATAACGTATCAATTGCTTGTAAAAACATTTTTTTTGGTTGTAATTTACTTACTATTTTCAACAGGATAAGAAGAAACTATGTTAGATATCTATTTATAAATATTTCAGTTAATCCTATGGTCAGTTATTTCAGATTAGTAACCGTTGAAAATAACACAATGTTTAATAATCAATCATGACAGAACACCACAAGATATTATAAACAAATTATTAATTATATTAAGTATTATTTTTTTCATTGGTAAACGAACATCATCACGTAATCCGCGCTTTTGGTGTAATGCTTGTCGACATCCATTTGACACGCTGAATCGCTGACGAAGTCATTAATTGTTTACAATATTTGTAATTTTTTATGTATATAACGAATATATACAACGCCAGATTAAAATATTTTCACTAGGAAAAGACAATATTAATTAAAAACCTTCCAAAAATCAAAATATTTAAGAAATTGCTAGGAAAAAGTACATGTTCATGTTTAACGTGATGATAAAAGAAAGAAGACACAAGCAACCTGTGGAAAAAATTGTTTAATGTGCAATCGCACAGGTAAATGCAAACTTTGAAACCAGAGTTAAAATATATCCTAAAATGACGAAAAACGGAATACATGGTAACTAAATGACATTTGCGGTCGCGAGAATAATACTTTCATGAAAAGTATTACCGTATTCTACGTCATTCAGAGAGTCCAATACATTGACGTCATAATCGCGCGTTAACCGCCAGGTCGTGTCTACTCATTGGCTCACAGCCAATCATAGGAAATAGTACTCAGAATGATTGCATTTCCAACAGTAATAGCAACAATTAAGAAGTCCGACTGTCCCACGAGTACGATCTCCTTTAATCTCCTATTTTATAATACCTTTTCACATCTAACATCAAGCTCATTCACAAATTACAGTGTGAATAAATGCTTTATAAACTAAGTCTCTTTAAGAGACTTACGAAGAACCCTGGGATTGAAAATGAAGCATCGTAACGACCAGGCTACAAATTTCAAATAGACTTCTATACATAATTTGAAAACAATGAACCATTCCGCTAAGCTCCGCCCCTTGGATATTGTTGCTAAGGTCCCGTAAAACGATAGTGTTAAAACATTCTCGGACACGTGCGTTTTGTGGGGCAACACGTCGTGTGCTCGTTGGACACGCGCGTATTCCTAGCACTGTTCTGATTGGTCAGTTTGTTTAGTTGATCTGGAAAGGTCCATTCTGCCACAAAATACAATATAAGCGGCATATCAAAAATATTCTGGTAAAGCATGCTGTTTTCGAGTACTTAGTTCTCAAAAACAACTAAAATATTCAATTTAAAAGTAAATATTATAAATGTGATAAATATTACTAACAAATAATTTCCATTTTGCTTTTTACATTGAAAATAATTTTGGAAATTTGAATATAATCTGATTTTATCAGCTCCTAAGCAAGCTGTGACAGGCCTTACTTAGGTTAGTATTAGTATTTCGAGGTGTTACTTATTATACATATGGCATGTAACAACTTTCAATACATTGTTTATATTATATAAAATATAACCTTATTAATAAAAACATCATACTATTTGATGGTTATATTAATGTTTGGTAATCTAAAATAAAAATGCTGAAAACGATTTAATCATAAATTAGGGTCAAATGAATATATATCATGATATATCAACAAAGATATATTATTATTATTACCAACATGATAATTTTTCTATTTCACTCTACAAAGATGTTGCATCACTGAACATCATCAACACTGTATAATCTACAAGAAAACCATCGTAACACTATCATAAAACTTCAATGCAACACTTGTAACACTCGCAAATTACCATCAGTATGATAGATTCGCACTAACAAACAAACAAAACACTATTGTACCATTATAACACAATCATAACACAAAAGCTGGGCACACACTCTGGTGACACGGAGGATGCATTGCAACAAGGTTTGCACAAAAAATCGTTTGACAATCCACTCAGACTGCCCCCAAAAACACAGCAGATGATGTTAGACCGAATTAGAGCAAAGGTGGATTTGTTGGATGAAGGTCATACGACTGTCACTTAATACAGTGTGTGCCTGACTTAACAAAACACCATCATACCACTAGTCATCATACCACCATCATAACACTGGACACTACCATACCAACACCATAACACTTTGTGTTATCATAAACACCATCAAAACACTACACACTAAAATAACACAATCACAACAGTAGATGCTATTATACAACCATCATACACTCAACACTATCATACCACCATAATAACACTAGACCCTATTATTATCAAAACACTGGACACTATTACACCATCATAACATTTATGTTATAACACCATAAAAACATTACACATTATAATAACATCATCATAACAGTAGATGTTTTCAAACAATAATCATACCACCAGACACTATCATAACACCATCATAACACTAGACACTATCACACCACCATCACAACACAATATGCCATCACAACACCACCATAACACTAACTCCATCATATCATAGTACAGTCATGTATCTATCATCAGAATCAGCACTTTTACTGAGGCTGTAATTCAACAATCTTTCAACACCAATCTATATTAGCTTCATTCAGTCCATTCCCTAAAGACTCCATTAGCTTGCTTCATACGGTAACGACGCATCTTTGATGAAACAGGAAACCACGTACCGATTACATTGCTTCCCGTTGGCAGCGTGCACGGTGTCCAGTAATTTTTGGTAAATTTTTTGCTGAATGTCTTCAACACTGGCCAGAATGTCACCGAACATCAACCGCTTTTCTGAATTTAATTTACTCATCATTTTGAACAGCAATGCAAAAACTGTTCCAACATTTGAACTCTGCAGTTGGTCTACTGTAACTTCTATTGCTCCACCTGTCCAAGTATTATTAATTGTTTTAAACAACTATCGAAAACCAGTACCATCATTTTCCAATGTCAACTTTGCATAAATTGCATTCTAATCCGTTGGTTTGAGCTTAGATCGAGGGGCTGGAGTAGGCCTGTTTGGTCTTGGAGGAGGTGGAGGAAACCGGTCTGGCAAATCCGCTGGAATGCCTGGTCGTGATGGAATGGCAGGTGGATCCCTACTAGGGCTCTTGGCCTGTTGAAAAAAAAAAAAATGGGTAAAATTTTTAATATATTTTTTTAATCATCCCAATTGTAGAAATTTAATTACTTTTTAATAGTTATATCCAGCTTGGTGACTGGCTATATACAATTTTTAAATATTTTATATGGTAAATGTAAGAAAAAATAATAAGGTGGTTATTAGGCCATGAAAAGCAATAGAGGGCATGCAAGCAGACTTATCAACAGCGAAAACTAATAAACACTTATATGGTAGGCCTACACGGATGTATTGTCAACAGAGAGCTTGTAGACCAAACAATGTACTTCAGATCCACAAACATTTTGCAGATAGAATTCATTTTGGAGGCAATTGTTTGTCGGTGAAATGTCTTGCCTGTGATTACACGAATCAGTGAAAGGTCCTTCAATCAAAAAATCTGTAAATAGATTAAAGACTGGTAGAAATAATGTCTTGTCAGAACAATGTCCTGTTGCTAGATTGACCTACTGTAGTAGTTTAAAACCCTGTCGATCATAACAGCCCACTTGAGTCATCTGCAAAGCAGGATTTGTATGTCAACGAAATGCCCTGTCACCGACATACAGTACATACATACTGTTCAATTTAAATTATTTGACAAATAACCATATGTGGATTCACCAGGAAGGAAGGATATTTTAATTATATATATTTTGTTTACCATTAGATATGAGTTTTTCATATCTACATTTTCATTTTGACCATTACAAGTACACAATACACTATTTTTGCACCGTGGTGCATGTAACGAAACAGTTAATTTGGGCACTTAATTAACTTCTTTAAGATTTAATGAACAGGAAAACAAATCAAGAATAGATTTGATTAAATTATTCATCAAATGATACTTCAGGCACCAGGATTTGATCGAGGGAGAGGGTTTATAGATAGATAGTCAAGGGTGGATCCAAAGGGGGCAAAAAGGTTTGTGGATTGAGGGACAACACTACCCTAGGGGGGTCCGGGAACATACCCCCAAAATTTTTGTTTTCTAGACAACCGGTAATATCCACTGACGTATTTTGGGCAATCAATAATTTCTTTTTCTTTTTTTTTTTTTTATTTTCCAAAAGGGGAGCTGGGGCCAGCTCGGTGCCGCTAAATCTGCCCCTGAAAGTCTATCAATATGTAGAGTGCTGTGAAGTAGCTTCCAATCTTGAATAAGTTGAGGCTGTTATGTGAGCAATTGCAGCATCGTGTTATTAAAGCCAATTGACAGTTAAATCTGAATATCTCCTAAAAAGAATTTGTAAAAACCCCAAAACCCTTAAATACATTTAGATTACATTTATTATCTAAATGTTATTTAATTACCTAAGAGAAGGAATAATATTTATCTGAGATAAATAACATACAAATTATAAGACTGTAGGTATATTTAACAATGCGATGGTACAGTACTGCTACATAGGGTAGTGGTGGTGATGCTAGTAGTAGTGGTAATAGAGTAAGCCTTGTTTAGTAGCAGTGGAGTGTCATTGGAGTATATGGGCGTAGGCTGGTGCACACTCCCCACCCCCAAAGGTGGCAAAATAGTTCCACTGGGTTAAAATACTAAAAATGATCGTTAGGTTTTTTTTTTTATTGGAATAGGTATTTAGTTCCACATTCTAAATTTTTGCACCACCTAGGCCCTTTCACACCCACAACATCTCCAGGCAGAAACCAGCCTACGCAGCTGAGAGTAGAGTAAAGGCGGGCACTCACTGAGCCTGGTGGTCGTTGGTTGACGCGATTCTATAAAAAGATGCAATGTGACGACGTGCGCAAAATGGATGGTTTTTAATGACGATCTGCTCGGCCTGGCACCAACAATTATCAATCAAACGGTGTCGCGAATTCGTTGTGCGACAGTCGTACGAAAACAGCGAGTGCCCGGCTTTAAATTAGAGTCGTGTGGTACTACGCTAGTCTGTCATGCATGGTGATTGAAAGAAGGAAAGTTAAACAGATTAGAAGTGGATGGCAGATGAGGTGAAATTAATTGTTAAAATAAGCACCGAATAATCAAGGTATACATAACTAGTTTTACCTTATTTCTACAAAATTTACCAACATACAAATTATGAGCATGAATATTATGAAGAGATAAGATGGTTTTTATATGCAGATAGCTAATAGTACCCGAACAAATTTACATTTAAAGTAAATGCATAGCACAAAAAAAAAAAAAACAAAAGTGCCAGGAACTATTACGAGGTGTTTGATGTGATTGAACTGTGAAGCAACATTTATAAAAAAAAAAAGAATTAGTTTTGAGTGACATATACAATCCTCTGACCAGGAGGGGGATTATAAAGCACCTTACCCTCATATCCTCTTCCCACTCACCACTTGGAATTGTGGGAAGTGGTATAGCAGGAAGTGGTATTTGCATCGTTCTATATCTCGAATCCACGTCTTCCTAGAACCAGAACCATCGCAAATTTTAAATTAAGTCATTTGTGTATTTATCCAAACATCGGTAGAAAATTATTCCATTAAAATTTTCGCATTTATCAGTATTTGTTGATTACTTAATTATTAAATTGGTATTTACTTATTAATCAATTAAACTATTAAAAAATATTTGATTGATTTTAATGTTACTGTATTAAAAAATAAAAAAAAAAACTTTTGAGAGGTTCAAATGGACAATTTAAAATGGCAACAGTTTATAAAGGTAGGAGAAAAACCCACAACCCCCACCATCACTGTGCTGAATTGTGTATGGGCGTGGCCCGTGACCACCTAGACGCAGTAAAGAGGCACTTGTAGATTCAGATTCATATCATTCCACAATGTGAACCCCAACTCTTCCGAAAGATGGGTTATTTCAAGTGCACACAAGCCAAATGTGTACACAGGACCTCTATTTTAAGTCCTTATATCAACCTAACCCTGTGCGAGTAGTGGCTGGAACCAGCACCGATGTTAAGGCTGCAGTTAGCCTTACTGCTTGGCCACTCAGCTTTTTGCTTACCATCATTTATACTGGCGAACAAGCAAGCCACTAAAACAGTGCCTTTGTATTATTATTTGTGTGAAAAAAAAAAAAACATTTTTTTTTTTTTTTTTAAGTTTTAGCAGTGACATATCCAAGATTTTGAAAATGGGGGTGCTGAATAGAAATATTACATCCAATGAACTGCACACAAGGCAAAAGAATAGGGACAGAGCACATCAATGGCTATGGCTACACCATAAATTGGTTGTTTTAAATGTCTAAAGAAAGTTACTTTGTCATTTATTTCCATTAGTTGACTTATTTTTTTCATGATTGAACAAAAAAAGGGGGTGGGGTTCTCAGGCTCCATGAAAACCCACTTGGTTACGCCACTGGGGAGATCCTAGATTAAGAGGCGAACCTAGATTAAGAGGCACTTTAGGCTCTATAACTGGTGGTTCTGGGCAAATATCCTTAAAAGCAAATGGCATAGACTAAATGCATCTAAGGCTACCCTTTACCCAACAACAATGGGAGGCAATGTACTTAAGCCTGGCCTAACTTCCACAAGGTAGGAAAAAAAAAACAGCACTGCTACTATCCGCCTACCACCATTTTTTTTTATTATTGTTATATCAATATTAGTTAATTTGGTTATAATTTATATCAAAGCTAGAATGTTATCTTCATTCACCTTTAAAGTAGAAACTAATTTTTTGCTAATAACTAATCAACCTTTTTTAGTATAGGAATAGATAGTATTTATCTACAATGTAGAGCTAGAAAATTGAATGTCGTTCAATGTTGAATATGGTTGATGACAAAGTGATAATGTTGACAAAACTATAGTGTCATTAAAAAAGATCTTAACAATGTATGATCATACAAAAATCTGACATACAAATATATACTACTGATTATCAGATATGTCTGCAACAAATATATACACAATGGCAGATCCATGAATTTGAGATATGGGAGGCCCAAAGAGGGACTCTCACAGGCTGGGGTCTAGACTACCTCAGCCCCACAAGAGATTGAATAGTTTACTTAGCCATTACTTGGTCATATAATTTCTATTATTACTTAAATTGAGCCAACCAAAAATAATAATAAAATGCTATCAAAGTAACGTAGTATACACTATGTATTTTTAATAACACAAGTTAGATTAAACTTTTTGAAGATTTCAATTTCATACCTCCTCAAATATTGAGCTATCCCTACTGCATGTGCTTGCACGACCTGTGAAACATAAAAATGTTTGTAGTTATGGACCAATTGGATAAGCTGTACCAAATCACTACATTCATTAGCTTAGGATAAGCTGGCATGTCATTGGTTAATTCTTGTTACAAGTGAATAAGCTATATTGTGATTGGACAGTTCTTAAAGTAAACTTACTATGTGAACTTGCTGTGCTAGATGGTCTTGATCCAGGTTTACTATCAGGCTGAAGCTGAATAAAAATGAATATTCATTAGATCCATTACCATTTATTAAAATTCAAGAATAAACATGGTTATTAGCTTTGTAGGCAAATTCGGAAAAAGAAATAGATATTCTTCAACTATTATTAATAGATGCATAAATAAATAATACTAAAGAATTGTCAGGTAAAACATTTTATAATTTTATCTTTTTTAACAGATTGAGTTACAATAACAGAAATAGCACTAAATCTTAAACCTTCACCAGCTTTATATAAGGCCATCCTTACAACTTTTCATTATCCTTTCCCTGATAAGTTTTATACTGTAGTATACTAACCGAAATGTTGGGACACTACAATCCAAACGGTCCTTCTCAAAACCAAATTCCAAATACTAAATTGAGATTTTTATCATATGCCACATGGTGTATTAAAAGCTTATAAATTAATTATTACAGTACTAATTTGTTTTGTAAATGTTGAATATATTTGAAATATTTACTCTTTGAAGCAATAAATTTAAGAATTTCTGTTGGGAATGTCAGTCAATCTGAATTGTTTAAAGTCATGTCTTATTGGCAGTTAAAGTATAAATATTCATATCATTAAAATATAATAATTATAAAAATCAAACAATCAAAATACAACACAAAAATTGTAATGATATTTACCCCTTGCTGTGTGTCATGTAATATTGGCAGCTTTGGACTACCTAAAACAAAATAAATAATAAATCATTAAAAATAAATATCTAACTATTGTTTTGTTGTATTTTACCAATAAGATATTATTTTACTAGCGCATGTGTATGTCAAAGTCAAGATATATACATAAACATTTTAGCATATTGAACAACTACTGTAGTAACAGAATAAATATCACTTTACACACATAGATTCCATTTATCTTGAAGTACTACAGTACCTGATAAAATCAGTGTTCATCATCTTCCATAATATATCTATTAGGCATCTAACGCTCCCCTTCTCTCTGCTATTATTATTATTAGGATTTATAGAGCGCTTTTCCAAGAGACCAAAGCACTGTACAAAAACAGATTTTTAAAATAAATTAACATGCATCCATCTTTCCTTGCCCTAGTCTCTCACTTCTGTACCTAGCTTTCACCATTAGTCACTCTACAGTGTATGTTTTGTCTCCTTGTGCACTATAAATCAGTGAAAAAAACTGATCTGTTTTGATCTACGTCTCCTTGATTGTTGATCGATTATTTTTTAGGATTTTAATGGCAGAAAGATTCTAAGTTATGATCCATTTAAACATGGGAAAATATCACATTAATGAAATAAACCTGAATGAATAATAGAGTGAAAAGTTTGAAGTGAAGGAAAACCATAATCATGCCACAAAAAAATTGATGCCCTCCAGCGAACCAAATTCAATTCCCCTACTTTCAGCAGCATATGGTTGTAAAGTTTCTGAGACTGTACAAAAAGCTGCACGCTCACTGACTCACAGAACCATCTGCCTTAAAAAAGCCTACTCTGCTTCCTATGAGCGTTAGATGACGTAACATCATCTGATGATTGTCAGTGGCAGGCTAAACGAATTGTAAATTAAAAACTATCTGTTGCACGCATGTTGCGTCACTGCATTCTCGATGGAATCGTGTCGGCCAACAACTGTCGCGCGAAGTGAATACCCGATTTTGAAAATCAAATGCAGACTAATTAGTGAAAGCTTAATAGAAACAAATGTCTAAATCTCATCAATCCAAAAATAAATCATCATTATTAAATTCAATTAAAATTGTTCAAGATATACTCATATGGTGCAATAGCAAATGGGTATGTACGGTATATATAATTATAATAATTATTATTTAATTATAATAAATTTTCAATAAACTTATTTGTACCGTCGTCTGCTCGAGCCCGTAGACCCTCCACACAAGACATTGCTCTTTCCTTTTCTGAAACAGGTCAGAGGTAAAATTACTTTGCATCACGGTTTCAGCGAAAGTTCCCATCATGCAATGGACATTCCCTGTCTGATACATGCATAATACATGCAAGATTTTTGATTAATTTGAATTTCATTTCATTTATTTTGTCCAAAAAACATTAAAATTGACAAACACAAGATAACAGAGAGCAAAAAACAACACTCAGTTGGGCGGACAGGATTGCCAAAAAGTGAACTGAATCACTGTCTAGTGGCTCTCTGATGCCAATGAGAACATAAATTAAATTAGCATAAAATATTCAAGTAAAATAGGCCAATCAATAAAATTTAAATTAAAAAATATATACAGTATGTACAAAACCATCAGTGAAATCGGTCAAAATTGCAGCGAAAAACAAAAGCTAAAAAGTTTGTTTTACAATGGTAAAATTTGAGACGAAAAATTAAAAAAGAATTATTGCTTAGCATAAAATAGTTTTAAAATTCTGATAAAAGATTCAATTCCAAAAACAAGTTCATCTCGAAACATCAGCGGGAAGTTTATCCCAAACTCTTGGAAAGTTATTAAACAAGTAAAATTTAAAACTATTAGTACGCGAGTAAATGTGAATAAATTTAAGATGGTGTGATACAAAAATATATACTATATTTTGTTAATATTTTTTCCATTTTTTTCCACCTAATTTTCCTTCCAAATGTTTCAGACAATTGAAGTAACTACCCCAATCTTCTTTTATTGTAACTTATTGTAAATTAATATTAAAAATAGAGAACTATATTACTAGAACAATAGTGTCTTTCACTCCAAACAGAATACAGAAAAAAAAAATCAATGGGAAAGAAAAAATTTAAATGCATTCATATATATTTGCTTCTCAAATAAATAAAATAATATTTATTAATTACGTTAATGTTATTTTATCAACAAAACATGATTAGCAATTTTTGTTAATTATGATATCAAAATAAGAGGAAAATGTGTTGTAAAGTATAGTTTGCACCATGCTAAATGAAATAATTTATTTTAAAAACAAAATTAAAGATTAATCTTAATTGCATTTTCAGAATATTAAGAATTTAAAAAGAACAAACTAAATTAGTAAATTCAGATTTAATGTATTGCCATTGTATTGAGTCTATTGTTTTCTATTTCAAAAAAAAAAATCAAAAAAAATCAGTGTTTTTTTTTCTTCTAGAGCCTGGCTTTCATTGTCATTTCATCAAACATGCAAACAATAAGAAAGATGCAAATACAAGGCATTTTTCCAACATTCTTTTCCATCCATCAGCAAAAAACCTCAATGATTCATTACATTCCAAGTCAGGTTAATAGTAACTTCACACCTTCATCGTCATGTTGTCACCACCATCATCATTGCTATCATTACCACCACAAACTCACCATCACCACAATCACCATCAAGCATCATCATTACCATTGTTGTAACCTTTGTCATGTTCAACAGCTTGTTTGAAGTGCAAAAAATCTTGTTTTAAGTATACCAAGAAATATGAACTGTTGTGACAATCATCAAACAATGAATGGTGTTCTAGCAAGGTAATTCAACAAAAGGACGCACATCTCCGCTCTCGAACATAGCGCGTGCGTACAGTCCTTTGATCTTTACTGTGGCATTGACAATCTGATACTAGTTGCGAGTACAGCCGTCAATTATTAGTCTATGCGTGCCATTCGTTTTATGGTGTTAGTTTTTATTTTATTAATTTTGGGTACTTCGCAATGTCTGTTACATTTGATTTTTTTTTACTATATGGGTATTATCATTGATATCACCACCGAGTCTGTGAATTCTACTTTGACAGTAACTTTTATTTTCAAGTGCAATTTGTAATTTGTATTATATAACATCTCATTACTGGATTCTAAATTAAGATTCCTTAAAATTATTATTTTAAAAAACAACAAATTTATAAACTTTCCACGTCGAAGCCAGCTTTCCACCGTGCATCGGTTAACATGTTTTAGTTAAAATAAAGAATATGTAATCAATAAAGTACTGCCCTATTTCATACATTCACAAATTCAATTTCAAACCTTACTCAATTATAAACTATATAGAAAATAAAATTAAATGAATAAATATATAAGTAAATACAAATTTCCCAATAAATAAATATAAAAATAAAACAAAATAACTTACACTTTACTTGTGTTTAATCAAACTACTGCCCTAGTTCATACTATCACAAATTCAATTTTCAGACTTATATTCAATTATAAACTACATATAAAATATAATTGAATAAAAAATTACAGCTATATAAATAATATATAAATAAAACAAAATAACTTACACCTTATTTGTGTTTAATTAAAATACAGTCCTATTACATACTTTCACAAATTCAATTTTCAGACCTTATTCAATTAAAACTAATTATATAAAACTAGTCATGCTGAAGAGGACCTGAGGTCAGGTCGAAATATTCATGTTGTAATAAAATAGTGTTCTAAAGTCTACTCCGTTTCCTGTTTTCTTTCTTCTTTATATAAAACTATATATATATAAATTATAATTAAATAAATAAATGTAAGTGAATAAAAATTCATATAAATAAATTTATAAATAAAACAAAATAACTTACACGCTATTTGTGTTTGATTTTTTTTTACTTAGAAATACAAAAATTTCCAAAAACAGACAGTGAAATTGAATACTATAACATCCAAACTATAAATAGCTGTTTGATGAGGGAGAAATATACACAAACTTTGGAAAATACAAAAATATGAATCTATACCTATGTGTTCATTGAGTGCTTGGGTAATACTTGGATGTGATATGATATTTACTGAATGACTGCGCTTTGCTTTTGGTGTACCCACTGGAGTTGCTGCAATTACAATAATAAACCATATTAACAAAATACATAACAATCTCGTGCTTTCCTTCAGAAATTTTCCAATGTGACATCATAGTATTTGGCATAGAAGAACATTATACAGGAAGTCTTTAAGGATGTTCCATTATATTTTTATAATCACCGGATACATTGGCAAACATACACAACATGCAAATACCAGGGATGTATTACAAGCCATGCAAGAACATTCAGTTTAGATTTAAAAATACACTGCAGCATAAAACATTTCAGCCTACGAAGGTGGAGAAAGTAAAATGGACAAAATAGAACGAAAACTCCAAACTTCATGTTTGAAAGCCAAACCACAATCACTGCATCACATGATGTTAATATATATATATATTTTTTTTTTTTTTTTTGGGTACGAGATGGAGTGGACATTGTCCAAAATTGCAGACAAATAAAATTGCATCATCAACTAACAGGAAAAAATGATAATGCTGCGTTTGCATGTTCCATTATTAGTGCATTAACTAAAATAAGCTTAAACTTGCAACAGCAAAGAATTGAAACCCAAGGATCAATGGGATGCCCCCACACTAATAATGGTAAGTTGTAACCAAACACAATGTGCTACTGCTTCACTTTCGTGGGACTGGCAGCCTAACTCATGCAACCTTACAAACATTCCCATCCAACCAGGTACACTTATGGGTGGAAGTGAGGGGAACATAAATAAAAGGCATTGGCCAAGTTTACATATATCCTGATATTGCAAACCAAACAAGCAGTAAGTTTGCACAAAAACAAGACTCAAACTCTTTGAAGCAATGACAACGGATGGTATTAGCAGAGGGAATGTTTGAATCCAAGAAACATAAGCAATTTTTGAAATGGATGGGTATCTGAAGCAAAATTGCTGAAACAATAACAGATTATAACCTCATCAAACAATACAGCAGATTCATGGGAAAAAAAGACACAAAACTCTTGCGCACAAAAAAAACCACAATGAAAACACAAGTAACAAATATATTATAAACATGCATATAAAAATGCACAAATTTTTAATTGCTTGCAAATTACCATATCATACATATTTTGTATTTCATTCCAAATTCATGAATTAAAAGCACACACCAAATATAGGAATGCAAGCAAGAAAGACTTTTTCAGACAATAATTACTCCACCCTCAATAGTGGAGGTTCCTACCTCTGTTAATTATTGATGCAATAAAACAAAAAGCAAAATGTTTATATAGATTAATCCTTTATATTTATATGAATGATTTAATTTTATATATAATGGAAATTTTCTATAGAGTTGATAAGAATATTTGATTACTTCTGGTAAAGTACAACCTCCTCCAATCACTCCCTAGGATGTAAGAAATTGTTTCGGATTCCAGTCACATAACCATCAGTTGGTTGTGATGATGAACGCACACGACCGCATGCGACTACTTGATTCTACTAAGTGTGTTGTTAGCTGGGTTGTTTTGTCGGAAAATATTTTCTCGGTGTGTTGATTCACGAACGAGATAATGAAAGCCCTCCAATGACTTAAGCTACTGCATGACCGTTTTTTATATTTTTAATAAAACCAATTTCTTATATTTTTAAAAATCATTTTCCCCTGAATTTGTGATAATTTGTTATCACGCACCGACTTGTGCTAATGGTGTGACAAATTTATGATCACGCGTGTGTTTCTGCAAAATGCGTGTTTCATCCAAAAACACTTTAATTTGCGGGACTGTCCCACACAATGCACAACGGTTGGTAGCTATGCTACTTGGTACTATTTTATACTCCTGGGTAGAGAAAGACAACAGGCGGTAAGTGCCTTGCCCAAAACACACGTGAAATTGACTACATATGATTTGAACACCCGACCTTAAGTTTACAAGCATGATCTGCCAACTGTGAAATAAAGTGAACCTTGAACCTTGAGATGGTGCTCTATTGAAATTTGCATTTCAGAACGATGATGGGAATCGAACCGGGAACAATGAGATCTCCACAGTTTATCACAAACACAGTGGCTACCACCAGTTTAGCCGACTGAGGTAATCTGCTCTGTAAATGTTAATGTTCAAAAATCAAATTTTATGTAGATATAATGCAAGTTTCATCATGCTAAGTCACTTAAGTTTCGTCATGCTGATCACTTAAATTTTCATCAATTTTTTTCTCATTATCACGATTGCAGACCAGTGGCGTATCTAGCAGTCTTGAAAAGGGGGGGGGGAGAGATTTTAGGTGATTTTAACTACTTGCAAGTGATTTTTGGAGGGCGACTGGGGGAAGCGCTAGTAATTTTTGGAGGGGGTGTGCATCCCCGCGCACCCCCTTAGATATGCCACTGTTGCAGAGAGAGCATGCCGTAAATGCGAATGCGAGGCAGGCATATTGACTGTAGTCAAACCTGTATGCCAAACAGACGGTGATGTGTTACTCCGGTACGAACGAAACGTTTCAACTACTGCATTGCAAAAAAATAAAAATGAAATGTATAAACACAAAACCTAGATATCAAAACCCTTTGGATATGTTTGAATTTTAAGAAAATCCCAATTAATTATATAGTGACCTCTTTATATTGAAAGTGTAAATTTATGTTTTCTGACATACCTCTGTATATTACATAATTCTCTACTATAGAAACCAGGATACACCTAATAACAACTCCTAATAACAACAATAGTAACAATACTAGCAATATTAATAATAATAATAATAATAATAATAATACTTATAAAATAATAATAATAAAACAATCATTATAAAAACAAAAAAATGAACAATAATAAAAATATATTTTATATTAGAGTATTGTGTTGAAATTTCTCTATATTTTGATTTCTATTTGATTCCCTGATTTTATTATTCCAGACTTGAGTTGTCACAGTAAAGTATACCAGGCTATAAAACTAAATTAATTTTAAATTAAAAAACCCTAAAAATTAATTGTTAAAGCAATCATAAACATTTTAGCATATTATCAAGTTTATCAAATAATTACAATAACCGTGATAATAATGCAACACATAAGGAATAAGAACATAATGCTATAATGCTAACAAAATGATGCATGTAAAGTGTTCTCTTGGTTATATGTGGATTCAAGGAGACAAAACAGAGGAGACTTGACAACATGAACAAACAAACAAAAAAATGAACTGCACTGTGAAGACTATATTACTGGTAATCAGAGTTATAGCTACTTTGGTCAGTTTAGCTACGGTTGTCGACACTGGACAGTAGTATCCCACACTTAATAATTCTGACCAGCACCAAAACAAACATTCTAGAAATTTGAACTCTTAAATGCCAAGAATTAGTTAGCACTTAATATTTTTCAAGCTATAACCCTGCTGATAATAATATAGAAGTTGAATCACAGATGAAAGTAAAATGATACAAATCTATGTATACACACACAAATATGAAATAGTCTTTAGTTAGATTTAAAAAAAAGTATTTTTTAAATTATAAAAATTCCATTGAAACACTATCTGGTAAAATCTGGCAAAAAAAACGTCTTAAATATTCAATTAAAACAAATAATTTGTCATTTAAATTGATAAAAAAAAAAATTATAATTTTTATGATTTACAAATTACTTGTTTACAATTTACTTGTCTACAAATGTTTTGATCACCATGAAATAAATTTCTATGTGAGTAACACAATAACAGAATTGTGTCTGATAATAGATGAGCTAAATATTTTCTTATTTTAAATTTCAAATGTAAGGTAGGTGTTTCAAAAAATAAATTTTATTGTTCACAATTACTATCTTAACACAGACAATATATCTTTAAATGAATTTTCTGTTTAAGACTTATTTTTATAACAATTTACTTTAAATTTGAAATGGAGAATTTGATATGGTATGCTTGAATGAATCAACAATGGTAAGTATAATCATGATTTTTTTCACTCAGTGAATTATATCGTAATTCCAGACCTCGGATAGGGAGTGTTTGGGTGGAGCCCGTCTTCATTTGTAGCAATTTTCGTGAACCTATTAATAGAACAATTTTTCATATTTTCATAATTTAATAAACACAAAGAAATACTCTAAGTTTTGAAAGCTAATCATAAAAAATATGAGATGATGCATGCCTCTTTTAAGTTATTTTGATCTTCTATTGTTTGTCAAATTTTATTCTTATGGCTATTTCTGACAAATAAAAATTTTTTTGTATTTTATATATTGATTTCATAAATAATATCTAACAATGTGAAAAATTGTCATGATTGTCTGTGATATTTGTTAATATTCTAATTAATGTCATGAATTTACATGAATATGTAACAATTCAATGTTTTTTATTATAAGTTACAATCAATATACATATTTTTCAAAATAACGGATGAAATGGACTTGATTAAATTTTAAATGGGAAGCCTTTTAAACTCTTTTTTTAATGTCAAACTATTTTTTTTTGGTGTTCCTGTACAATAATGCAATTTTAATGATGTGAGCAAGACATTTTGGTTATAAAAAACAGTAAATGTACTGAACTGTACAGTAATTAAATTAACATTTTATTTAAAAATTGGTATTTGAAATACTATATTTCTGATTTTTTGTCAAATTATTCTGGTTTTCCTGAACAACAATGCAATTTTATGATGTGAGCAGACATTATTTATCCATGAAATTTTTATATACAACTATAATGAATTAAATGACAAAAATATCAATTGCTATCATAAATCAAATATATTATATAAGTTAATATAAATTATTAATTAGTGTAAAATGAAAACTAATGTGAAATTCTAAATATATCTATATGGATTTATTATGCTACTTCAAAAACCCAGACCTGTGTTCGGGAGTGTATTTGAAGAACCTATTATCATAGGCGAAGATTGGCTGCGAGTTTTAAGTTTGCGAGTATCTGAAATCATAATACATGTTAGTAATTGGAAAAATAACCAAACAGGTATAAAATAAATGTATGATAGCATTAATAAAAATATTAATAATACCAATATTAATAATTTTGCTTTTAGCATAAGTGAGGTGTTGTGACAAAATAGGTACACGAGGCTAATTTTATTAAATAAATACCATATACGAAATTTTTGTTTTACTTATATTTTCATGAAAGCTAATGTTCCAAGTTTTTAAGTATGTTTTCTTTTTTTTTCCAAAATTTATAGGAAAACAACAACAAAAAGTTGTTTATCCTTAAAAACAATTGTCTCCAATGTATGTTTTCAAGACAGTGGTGGTTCCAGAAATTTGCTGACAAGGGGCCCGACATGTCCGTCGGGGGAAGGGGAGAGGTCTTAATCAAGGGGCCGAGGTCTTAACCAAGGGGCCGTCTAGAGCCTTGGTCCTGGTCCTGAAATAAAAAATCCATGGTAGTGTTCACAGGAGAGTTTAGAGCTAAGTATGGTCCAAATTTTTAATATTTGGACTGGCGTCACCACTGTTTCAATATCAAAAAGATCATATTCTGGCTATTTTTCAAAATAGGAACATAACTTAAAAAGTTATATAATGCTTTATGTGATTTACTTATCAATATATTATTAGCAACTAATTTTACATGTTTAGTACCAATACACTTATTTTGAGACTAAACCTCACATATTATCATATTAGAAGCAATTATTGGTTAAGTAAAGATAAAAATATATTTTCATGATGTATTTTTGTGAAGGGGTATCGTGGGTTCACTTCAGTCACTTGTAGGTCTCCCACTGCCACTTTCCATTAGTTTTATTATATTTAAACAAATTTGCATTTTATTACCTCAATTTTGCTTTTAAATAGTTTTATGCTATAGTATCCATTCTTCTCTTACCTTTTTTTGCTTTTTTCTTTTTCAATTCATTCTTAAGCTGAGAAAATAATTAAAAAAAAAAAAAAAAAAAATTAATATTGTATTTATATTTCATATAAGTATTAACTCATATCCCAGAGCAAAATATAGCTACATTGATGCGTTATATACACCTGGGTTAGATGATTCCATTAATATTTGTGGGTAAGTTCCAATAGAAATCAGGTTAATATCGGTTCATACAGGTAAGTATTCACAAAATAGACAAATAAAACCTTGTACACATGAAAGTTATCTGCTTATGCCAAAGTACATTTGTGACATTCAGCATAAACATGTAACTCTGGTGTCCGGTGGATTTACGAGTGACTACTGGCTTTTATGGTGCTCACTCCAAATATCGAGTTTGTTTGGTAATTTTTACTACGAATACCAAAATCTTACTATGAACTTAAGGTTTTGCACGAAAAGCTAATAATGATACTCAGAGCAATAATTCTAAATATTAGAACTAAAAAAAAACCCAAAAAAACCTCTTACTGTTTGTGGATCAATTCCAAGAGGTTTTGCCACTGTAAATTTTGGAAACATCTCAAATATCTTGACTGCTTCATCCACCGTAATTTCTTTCCGTGCAACTCGTTTTTGGAGGTCAATCAGCTGCAACTGGCCAGGGTCGAGGTTTGAATGCAGAAGGCTGTTTTCATTGTTATCTGAAAAAAATTGTATGTTTCTTACCTCAGCCACAATCATGGTGGGGCTGTGGTGTTTGTGAAACCATTACTGCTGCACCAAAACCTCTTCCACAATGTGTACAACTGAATTAGAAGCGGTTTGGCGAAGCGGGAACGGTTTGATTTCCCAACCTTAATGTTAGGGGTTTTAATCCCTCGCTGTTCATTTCGCTTGTGTCTATTGGCAGCAACACTTCAGCATGCGAACCCAATGACAAGTGGAAACAAATCGCTTTTTAACCTAAAGGAAGGCGTTATGCAAATACCAAATAATAAAATAAACTATAAACATTGTATTTACCTTCATTTTTTTTCTGTATTGATGGCGATTCCACAGGGGCCTGCTCTTCCTTTACGGCTTGAATTGGTATTGGGGGCGCTTTTATTGCTGTCGATGGAAGCGTGTCATACAAACCATAGACATCCTCAAGAGTTCCTGTAATTCAAATCAATAAAAAAAAAAATTATAAATTTTAACCAGCAATATTTATTTATTCAATATTATTACATAATGTTTTTTAGTCCATTATTTAATTTCCAAAGTGGATTGAATACAGAAAAATTGTTAGCTAAAAGTACATGTTTATAGCTAGTTTCCAATAAAGTCTGTGGTATATGTTATATTTTATACTAAGATTCTTAGCCTCCTTACCTGTTTAATCTCCCAGTTTTGAGTAGCATATAATTACTAGGAAGCTAAAGAGAGGAGACACTAAGGAACAGTAGGGTATTTTTTGTATCCAAAATGCAGCATTTATGGTGCCAGGCATAGCTGAAGCATCAACGCATTGTACGATACATATTAAATATTACAATAATCACGCATTCAGTTCGAAACATATAATAGCAAACAGGGGCCGATTTAGTGGGGTGCCAAGCCGACCCCCAGCTTCCCCTTTTGGAAAAAAAAGAAAAAAAAAAGAAAGAAAGCAAGAAAAAGAATTTATTGATCACCCAAATGCCTCACAAAGGTTATTTCTGGGCGTCTAGAATTCCCAAGACGCTCTAGGGTAGTGTTGTCTCTCGATCTGCCCCTTTGTGGGCTCTCCCATATCAGACATCTCTAGATGCGCCCTGGCAAAGAAGAAAACTCTATGGCCCTGCAGATGTTTAGCGAAAAAGTAAAAACGATCTGGCTCCAAGACACTAACCCTCTCTGTGCCCAAACCCCACTTAAACCTGTTAAATTCACAAGTGTGCTGCCTCTGATATTATACAGATGAATATTTATAGGCCTACTAAAATTCATTCCTTTTAAAAGGAAAGTCTAAAATACACAAAATATGGTTTAAATACAAGCAACAAGTCAATACTCCAAGATTACATAACAAGAAGGCAATGAGCATATGCACAAGGAGTTGATAGAAAATCATGCATGAAAGAGATGGAGTAGCAGGCACTGGGAATGAATGAATGAAGCAGCAGGAGTAGGGGATGGTTATACATTAGAACAATTGGAAAAAGGGACATTGGTCAGAGATCGCGATTACTGGAAACAACCAGCCTCAGGAATTGCAAATTTGTGAATCCTCCAATTTGGCCAAATATTGCTGTTATTTGAACAAAAATATCATTTACACAAAAACATACACTAAGTGAGTTTGTTGGGCTATTTTGCTCACAAGACTACCAACTGAGTTGAACTTTGTGCAAAAGACTTCTGGGATAGCACAAAAAATTGGAATTTTTAGGATAGTAAAGCTAGGATTCTTGCATTGAAATGCCAGCCAAACAGATATACTATATTCAATATTTGAATTTGAAAAAAATTAAGTTTCACTTCAAAAATCATTAAGTTGTCTAGCAGTTAATTAAAAAGTACTCTACACCAAGAATATTGGAAAAATTGCTGCTGCTTTAAATAGGCATCAACTAGCAAGGAAAATTTGTCCTCATTCTCCAGTTGAAAGCTTTAAATACAAAAGTAAGCAATCCATATTTTAGTTTATTATATGGCAATTATTTAAGGCCAATTTAGACAGCGTCGTACGATGCAATTTGTTGTCGCATCAGGTATGTACGAGTTAAACAAAGATGCTATAGGTCTGCGTCGAGGACAGTAGCGTCATAGAATATTAAAAATGTTTGTATAATATTCTCACATCGATCAAAAGAAGGTCTCAACGATACATATCGTGTCGGACTACGTTGTACGAGGCTGTCTGATTTGACCTTTAAACCTCTAAGCTACAGTTTTACTATGGAAATTTAACTGGATAGTAAGGATGGATCTTTTCGGATTAATTGGTTGTCCAAGAACCATTGAAGACGAAATGTTCTCATTTACCTTGTAAAACCGCTTCAACTTTGTATGCTGGGATAGCTACCGGAAACGGCTTTGTATACCTCATCTTTTCAGCTTCAATAGTTGCAGCATTGCCTGAAATGCATGCAGTTAGATAGATCAAGCAAAAAGAAATTTAAACAATCAATTACTAGCCTTCTCATTAGGCATTAAGTTCCTCATTTGGGGGCTTAGTGGTTGAGATGCTGGGCCAAAGCACACCTCTCTGGGGTGAAATAATACATTAAATATTCAGGAATTTTCTAGACGTGTGGGCTATCTTTCCTTCTTATGAAATGCACTTATGGAAGGCAAATGGTGTAAAAATATGTCAAGCCAGAATTTGGTATTCACTTGTGGATTCAATGAAAATGTTCACTACAATGTCCGAGTGATTAGAAAAAAAAAATCAATGTAAGCACATTTGTGTATTCATATGATCTGAAAATTTCCAATATGACAACAATTAAACACAATGTATGTCGCAACAATTTTTGATTAGCTATTGATAAAGTACTGTACAACATTTTAGAGCTTACAATAAAATGGTACTTGTTTAAATATGTATTGCTCTCATCAAACATAAAACATATTCAATCAAAACTGCTAATTTTTAAAATGAAATGAAGGCAAGTTGACAAATCTACAAGCTC
The DNA here is from genome assembly GCF_011630105.1 of Anneissia japonica. Classification (NCBI taxonomy): domain Eukaryota; kingdom Metazoa; phylum Echinodermata; class Crinoidea; order Comatulida; family Comatulidae; genus Anneissia; species Anneissia japonica. Next base: position 1,926,909 of record NW_022704401.1, on the reverse strand, counting down.
ACAAGCTTAATTTTATAGGGTTCTCAATCATCAAAAAAAAAATTTGAGTTAGAACAAAATGTTTGTTACAATTTACTACCTAGACGCCTGCACAAATCTGGAAGAAATATATCGTAGCACCATCAAGGCGCCTTAACATTAGGGGGATTTTTTTTGAGTTTCTCTATTTATGTCAATTAGAATATCGTAAAATATACACTATACAAATTTACAAAATATTGAACAAAGAGTTGTCACACTACAAATGGAACACATGCTAGAATTCATTATTCAAATTACAACAGTACAGCACAAGTATAGTTATTACATATAAGTAGAATGCTCTCACCACTTCAGTAAGTAATGATACAAAGGATTATAAAGTGAGCAGTTAACCTAGATTTCCTCTATTGGAAGTATAATTTAGTATTGGTCAAACATTAGGCCTTAAAATATAAAAAGGCACACAATTTTCTACTAAAATGCTAAAAAGTTATACATGCAAAAATTATATTATAATTCAAGGTGCTAGTTTGGGCATTTACTATGCTCTTTAGAACCCTTACCATAAGGTGATTTCTTTGTGTTTTTGTCCATTTGAACATAAGGATCCGGTCCTTGGGGGCTAACTGGCCCATAAAGGTCATTGTCCTGAAACAAGAAAATATTAATATATATTAATGTAAAATACATATTGATATTATCATTTATACCACTTTAAATATCGAGGTTGCAGTAGTGGGTAGATAGGCAGAACAGACAGACGTTTAAGTTACTAGACTCAAAGAACGTTCATCTGGATCTAATAGCGTGATCTTTGACCATGTTAAATCTTGTGATATGTTTAATTATATTCTTGTCTTACACAATTTACCGGGATTGTAAACCAAGTAATTCGTTAGGGTTGATTTTTAATAGCACTAGGATTATTGACAGTTCTAATAAGTGGTCACATTTATTGTTTAAGGAGACTTTCGCTACTAATAAACGGTTCAACCCATTACTTAACAATGGACTGACCCCGGTATTCTTAAAACGAACTTTAGTCGTAGTTCTAGCTAAAAATTCAAAATTACGTCATTTCGGATTCTTAAAAAGAACTCTGACTAGCACTGCGACTAAATGACCCGAACCTCGACTAAAATGATACCTCCGCAGGCTGATTTTTTTAGTCAACCTAGGGTTTTTTGTAACTCACGATAAATTGAAACGAATAAAAACGATTGTATACGCAGGTTTGATATAATAATAATAATAATAATATGTCGCTCTTATATAGCGCTTCATGCACAATGCCTCTAAGCGCTTCACATTACTACCCCGGTCATTGGATCAAACACATATGGAACACATACTCAGCTCCCTGGGGAGAATTCCATAATATTGCAGCTAGTAATCAGCATTGTCTTAGATATGTCTTTAGAGACATCAAGTTTAGCTTCCTAAAGGAGAAATTAACATGATTTTTCCAGCCACATGCGATAGTTCCTGATTTGCACAAAATCCCCTCGTGCTGCGATCACATAATTTCGCCATAACAACAACAATGGCGCTGCCCTCGCTCGGGCTCAACTATAACAGTTCTCCAAAGAAAGCAAATTTTCAGTGACTGTTCAAATTCTCTATCGTAATATGTTAACAACTAATATAGTTATTATTATAGAAAATTAATTAAGGGAATGATGATCTATTATGAATTATGAGGAAATATGTTTTTGAACCACAGACGGCAGCTTAATATTCATCTGCATTACCGGATCTCTAAAATTTCGTCTGCTTTTAATATTTGCTCTTTTCATTGGTTAGTTTGATAGTTGTTGCTTGCCAATCGTCTTCAGTTGAACTAAAACTAGGACTTGATTTAGTCGTAGTTAAAACTTCGACTACGTTGTTTGTGAATACAAATTGAGGTTGAAGTTGCAACTAGCACTAAATGAAGTTCTAGTTCGAAGTTTGACTAAAGTTTGTTTTAAGAATATGGGCGAAAAGCATCCAAAGAACTATCATTGTTTACCTAGTTCTCACTTTCAGCTGTTCGTTTCATTTATTTATTTATTTATTTCAACAATCTTTAATGAGCTGAAGCTGATCCATCCAGCCGAAGCTGATCATTAGGGACCCTCAGTACACATAGTAAAACAAAACAAAAGAGAGTATTAAACTAATTAATTTACAGAAAAATAAATAACAAAAAAAACAAAAAAATAGGCAAAAGAGACATTAAGACAACAAAGAAAGAAAAAAAAAAGTTAAGAATAAAGTAGCCCAAATCAAATAAAGCAAAAAGAGTATAATCCATTTAGGTGCTGCATTAATGTCAAAAATAATTTTTGACTTAAACTTAATAAAATTGTTATAATATTAATGGCTGGTTTCTGCAACAAAAACAAAAAAAACAGAAATCATGAAATTTTAACTCCGCATTCTAGGATCATACCACTTTTTATATAGGGGGTATATAATATGAATGTTACGGACAGACATTTTAATAGAAGAATATATCTTTTATATAAGAAACCTTAAATCTTTCAGCTTCTTTGATTACTGGTAATTGTAAGGGTGAAACATGTCTTAATGAATATACATGAAAAATTAGTAAATATTGTTGGTAATTAGTAAAAATACCTAATTAGCTGTAGTCCAAAATTCAGACGTCCGTCCGTAACGCAAATTAGCTTAAATGTTTTTTCATGCTTCTATACAATAGATTACAATTAAAAGAACATATTAACTTATCTCTACTACATTGACGATTACAAAATAACTTAATAAAAATTTTGTTAACGTTACAATTTTAATTACACATTTAATTAAAAATGTGTCTGTCCGTAACAAATGTTGTTACGGACGGACATGTTACGGACGAACATGCCACATAAAATACATTTTGATTGGCCAATTTATGTTAAACAATGTTGAAATGAATTATACTGAAGATGTTTATGTTTAGCAATTTTTTTTCTCATAAAATCTATCAGTAAATTGGTGGAAATATTCATTTAGTAATTATGTAACCTCAGGGTAAATGTCCGTCCGTAACGCACTTGGGTGTAATGTTCCTTCATATGCTTCAAATTTACAACATTTTTATGATTCATACTGAACTCCTTGGACATTTATAATGTAGATGTATGGTACAATTGTTTTTTACATAAAATTTTAATTAATGCTACTAATTAAAATATTGTTACAGACAGATATATCTGTGTTACGGACGGACATGTTAGGCAGTGTATGTTAAATTTACCGTGGGTCAACCAAACTACACTTTCAATTTAACAATTGATCAATTATTACATCCCAATATCATTTTTCAAAGGTAGCAATTTAATCAAATTATTATGAAAAATTTTAAGTTTAATTAATTCAAGATATTATATAGTTTAATAACGTATTTTCTCTGAAATCATTGCAATTATATAGGGCCTACTGTATGTTATGACAAATGTCAGTTTATGTACTGTTCAATTGCTTGAAAATAAAACATTTTACAAACAATCATCATTAGAGAGGCTGTTATGATCCTAAATTTAGGAAAAGTCAATTATCATTTTAAAAATCAAATTTTTTCATTAATATTTACCATTAGATGTTTGTTGCAAAAGTGTCCGTCCGTAACACAAGAAAAATGTCCGTCCGTAACATTTTCTTTTCATTAATAACTCAAAGACAAGAAAGTATTTAGTAACCAAACCAAGTCTCATTAATAGACAAGTAAAATAACTTAATTTAGCAATGAAAAATTTTTGTCAGCTCTCGCTTCCCTAGATAAAAATTTGTAAAAAAAAAAGTTGTAAAAATTAGAAACAGCGAATTCTATCTTGTCCGTCCGTAACGCTCACATTTCCGCTGCTATATTTTTAGTAACAATATAAATCCGCACAAATTTTTTTTGTAAGATAGAGTGTATACTATTCTTGCATATAAAACATATAATGAACCAGCTAAGAGTGGCATAAAATGTTTTTGGAGAATTTAAATTGAAAGTTTTGAAAAAGTGTCCGTCCGTAACGATGGATTATACTCAAAATAGATAATAAGCCTACAGTATGCATATGAGAACCACAAATCAAATCATTCTTAATTTAAAGAAAATAAATCAATTCAAATTAATATTTAAAACAGAAAATAAATAAGTGCAAATTCTAAACACAATAAAAAAAAAAAAAAAAAAAGCAAAAAAAAAAAAACATAAAAAAAAAATCACACCATTAAGCTTGTTGGCTATAATATATTGACTGTTTTCATTGGTTAATTTTCTGTAGCTCTTCTGGAATAGGTGTTTGCAATTATTCATTCCTGATGATGATCTAATAAAAGATTGATATATTGAATCACAATGACAAGTCTTACTTTAATTGGAGTATATTTTATAATAAGTTATTATTTTTTTTTTGTATTTTTTATTTCAACATTATTTTGTGAGGGGGGTCCATCTAGCCAGAGCTAATCAATTGGGACCCTCAGTACATACAATTAAAACATGTATAAAAATTAAACTTGATCTTTAACATAAACAAATTAATTAAATTATAAACCAGGAAAAAATAAATAATAATAAAAATAATAAAAATCAGAAAAAAGCAGACATAGGCCTACAGTATAAAAATAATATAAAATGATTTAAGGAAAACATTAAAGCAAAAAAAAAAAAAATAAAATAATAATAATAAATAAACAAAACTAAACAACTAAAAGTGACATATAAGACAGAAAAATAATTGAAATAAAAATTAAATCAAAGGAATTAATGAGAAGATAATTAATTGAACTAACATAAATAGGAAAAACAAACAGTTTATAAAAGATAAATAATTTACAATTCAAAACAGAACAAAAGCACGATTAAAACTATTGCAACAAAAAGAGATGGCCACGTGATGGAAAATTACACAAGGTTGAGTATCATTTATTATTAATTAATATGATCATTGGTGTTTTAATATTGGTACAATGAGCACAATATTTTATTTTAATTTGTCTACCAGTAATTTTTTTAAATCATTAGGAATCATATACAGTAATGAAACATGAAGTAATAACAGTGTTTGTTAATTGAAGAAAAAAAAATTGCAGATAAAGATTAGAGAAAAGTGCTTAAATATGAAATGCTTTCTAAAGTTCACCCAGTTGTACAGTATTAACGATAAGGATACTGTCTGGTTTTAACCAGATTCAATTTTATCCCAAAGGCCATACTGTGATAAAAAACAACCATTTAAAATTAATCAAGATATTATAAGAGAGATTAAGATCTATTTTAGATCACATTATGTTTCAGGAAACAAAACCCAGAGTAATTAATATGAAATACGCAGACATAATTTCAAAGACAACCTGTTTTCAATGTTTTAACTTGTTGAACTCTTTGATTTTGTAGACCTAAATTATCAATAAAACTTCAAGAAAATTGCTCAATTAACCACAAGTCAAGAATTTTAGCTGTTTTTATACGAAAATCCTTAAGTTTGCTGCAGAAATTTAATGTATTGTAATGTAACGTAGTTCAAATTATATAGCGCTTAATAACAAATTGTCAAAGCGCTATGGACTAGCTCGTAAAGTAACTTTCTTCTCTCCTAAGGGTCTCTTCATGTCTCAGCTACCCGGTAACTTTCTTCTCTCCTAAGGGTCTCTTCATGTCTCAGCTACCCGGTAAGTTGGTACCAGCTACTCTCATCTGTACACAACAGGGGCTGTATGGACCAATACACCGGGGTAACCCCCTACTCGTCTCGAAAGATGTACTGGGTTCTTTTAAATTCAGACAACCCAAATTGTGTACACTGGGCCTATGGTTTATACTTCTTATCTGAGAAGACTTGTTCCAAAACCAGAACCATAGGTGAGCGTGCCCTTCAAACCAACACCGATATTTTGGCTGTAGATTGCGGCGCCCCTGCATTAACTGCTTAGCCATCCAACTTGCTAAGGGTATACCAGTATGCAAACACAATAGGAAGAGTAATATACAAATACAACATGGTTGAGGTAAAGTAGTAAATTCTACTTCCTGAGGAGTTGGATGATTGGACTACCTCCTTCCGCTTCACGTCGGACATCCAATAACGACGGAAGTGAAATTAACTGCTTTACCTAAATGAAACCATGTAGTATTTATTTTACTATTCCTCATAAACAGCACACTATTCACATTAGACATTTCAATCTGTGAGGGTAAAATTATGCAGTTTGCATATGGTTCACACAGGCAGAGGTGCGATAGTCAACTTTAAATAGTACCTTTTGGTATGCGCAGCAAGTAGTAAAAAATACTGCACCCTTTACCAAGTGGAATTATCACTGAAATGTTGTTATTACCTAATAAATATTTATGAGGTATAGTAATATAAAATGCTGTTTTGGTGAGTACATCTTATTTTGTTTCTTCAAATTTTCATTAATAAGTTATTAAAATGCATTTTTTATCCCATAATTTTCAAATTATATTATATCCCGATACCTTCGATGTGGAGTTAAGAAACCTGATAGGATTGGAACCTCGCATAACACTTTATTGTGCAAGCTAGCGACCCCTCACTTAATAATTGACACCCAATTCACCTTTGCGCACCCCCCAATCAGCCCCTCCCCCTATTTCAAGACTCTGCACAAGATATACTTATTTATTAAGAAAAAAAAAATTAATTCAATATATGTCATCCTGAATTCACTCACCTGATAACTTTGAAGAACAGCCTTAAGGTCGGTGAATCCACTTTCTTCTGCGAGGTCGGGTGGTGTTTTGCCGTGACAATTTGTAAGGTTAAGTGCTTGGACAACGCACGGCATGTTCATCATATTTACGCACAAGTCGCTCAAACCATATTTGGCAGCAAAGTGAAGAATCGTTGGATATTTCTTATCCGATTTTTCTGTTACACAAATAAGAAAGTAAATTATTAAAGTGGACGAAAGCAAGAGCTAATACATTAATATTTAGCCTTTAAAGTGCTGAGGTTTGTCATTTCTAATATTATTTAGGTAAAATCTATCGCCTGGCCACAGGATTTTAGGTTAAAATGATCACATTAACTTTAACAGGTCACCACAAACACCTTTGTTTTTGTCATGCTCATCATCAATCATTGTAAAGACTTGGGTTTAAAAACATTTCCTTGGAATCTGTTGCACATGTGCCATTGTATTGTATGTTCTAGGGTCTAATAATACAGAGAAATGTTTAAAGACTTTAAATAAAGGCTAAATGCCGAACAGTACATTAAAATTCCATAACAGAACACTAAACAATCTTTAACTGGAATATACTGAACAAAATAAATAATAAACATCAAATAGAACCCATACACGATACTTCAAAAGTTTATATTATTGATTAATTGATCATGTAATGTCTAAAGTCTAAAGTGGTGTTTTGTTTACAAAGAATTATTGACATTTTGCCTGTATGTGGGGAAATTTCCCTGTATCTTCCAAAGGCTGATGGCCGATATTGTGAACAATACTTTTGGTTTACTTCCTGCTTAGATTATGACTTATATACCAAACCATTTGAAGAATAAACAAATATTATTATAAACAAATATTATTCACACTCATAACAAAGCAATTGATTTTAGTATGTCATCATCCCTGTTGAATTCTCATTTAATTCATTAAAAAAAAAAAAAAAAACATATGTATGATTATAATACATGAAAAATCAATAAAAAGAATAGCGGAATAAATAATTACATGAAAGAATGAATAAATGAATAATAATGTATGAATGAATGAATGAATTAATTAATTACGTAATGAATGAATGAATGAATGAATGAATGAACTAATGAATCGAAGCAAGCAGTCAATAAAAATTAATTAATGTATATGAAAAAAATGAAATAATTAAATGAATAAAAATAAAAAAAATCAATTAGAAACAAAAATATAAATAAAAAAAAATTAAAAGTCATCAACTTAATTACTAATGATGATAATAAATATTTAAGAAAAGCGTATGTCCCCATCATGATTAAAATCCAGGATCTTCCAACATACCATTCTGATAATCTACCATCTGAGCTATGAGGCCAAGTGGTATACACTGTTGGATTTTCCATTTAAGACACGTTCCTTTGTACAAGATATTGCATAATACACAATGAATAACAGTAAATCACATGATTTTTGGTATGAAGATACACCAGTGGAGTTGTCTACATGCCAAAGTTATTATCAAGTTAACTGTTGTTTGCATTGTTTTTTTTAAAAATCATGATGTCTTTTTTTTTTCCATTCCTGATGATGACATAATTAATGTTGAAATATTGAATCCCGACACGATGGCGTGCATTTCGATACTTGGAGTATGTATTTGCTGCGAAGCAGCCAATTCATATTCTTGACAGCAATTTGACCTCTGAAAGGTCATTGTTTGTCAAAAAACAATCGCCTAAGACAACTGAAAAGCGGAGTTTCCTTCTTTCGTTCTGCCGGGTAAAATCAATTACTTTAGGCGACGTTTGTAGACTAGCCTACTCGTACCAACGTCGGCATGTCGCGACGCTGGAGTACTATTCAGCGTTTTTACTATATTTCTAGGTTTCCTATTTCTACGCTAATCGGCTCATGTCTCAGCCACAATATTTTGAGGCCAATATTATTTACGAACCCAGTTAAACTTATTTACTAGCCTATTTCAACGTGCTAATTATTACATTTAGGCGACGCTTGTTGCAGACTGGCATAGTGTTTTCGAAAATAAATACCATTTTATACACATGCGCAGATCGATTAGCCAGCAGCGAGACATCGCCAGCAGCAGCGAGTCGCCAGCAGAGAGATGACACTGCAGCAAAACACTATTGTACACGGTACCAACGCTGTTCTAATATAGACAATGGGTCATGCTCATATTATTTGTTATATTTTTATTATTCATTATTTTCACTTGACTCGCATAAATAATTTTGTTCGAAGAACATTTTATGCAGTTGTACTTCGCAGCACTTCACTTGCAATTTGCAATTTCTAGTATACTATCTTATCTGAGATTAACCAGTGGACCTTTCGGTTCATGTCTTTTTTTCTTCATGTTCTTTGTGAGCTGTTTAATATTAAAGAGTTGCCACATTTTGTGGAATTTAATTGAGGGGGGGGGGGTTCCACCCACCTCAGTCCCACCAATGTTGGGGCTGAGGTAAAAACAATCATGATCATGTGGGACCTCTAGATGGCCGGAAATGCCACTCTCACACTTAAATTTTAATATAATTTTCTTTTTTTATTCATTTTAAAAATAATCTAAACAAATTTAGGGAAAGGGGACCCCTCTCCTTGAATTAGCCACTATCTTTGGAGAATATTGAGGCCTGCATTTCTGTAAACCTGAAATAAATTGTTGCTCACATCAAAAACTAACACAATGAAAGCAGATCGTGTTAGTTCGTGAAAACACAAAAAAAAGTGTGTTAAGACATGCTTGACAACCAATACACGCTTGACGACCAATACACGCTGGACAACCAATACACGCTTTACAAACAATACATGCTTATTTTGATGCGCTCTTTGGTTTTCACGAACTAACACATTCTACTTTGATTGTTTAGTTCATGATGTGAGCGACGAAATATGTCTACGAACCGAAAATCTCACCTGATTTTGAGACGCCGACACCAAATACATCTCTGAATCTTTCAGTTTCCATAACTTGCTTACTCAGGTTGGACAGGTAGCTGTCCAAGTGGATGTGATCACCGGGTGAAATGTTCATAGTGTCGCACAAAAACTCAATTGGATTTACGCATTCCGTTAAGATGTCCGCAAGCACATCCATGGAACTTTTAAATGTAAACCGACTTCCTGCAATGGTCTGATTGTTGGAGCAAACTACTGCTTGGACATGTCCAGCTGGATAGTCTAAATACAAGAAGTTTCAGGATTTAGGATAACTGTATATTCATTAAGGCAATAGCTATTGTTACACCAGTCTTAATTTATTTTTAAATTTATTTGGACATACACGTTTCAAACAGTGGCACACTTTGAAAGGACAAAAATGTATCCTATAATATTAACAAAAGCAAAAACAAAACATCACCAATGTTACAAAAGTATTAAACAAAAACACTATAGAATACTTATACTAAAACAGAATTACTGTACTAGCTAAATCATACTTATCATATCTATATTAGCATCCACATCATAAATCCATTTGTAAAATTTAATGTACCCATTCCCACTGTCATTTCTTTCATTACACCCTCATGTCTTTATAGCAATGTAGAAACTAATGAATACAATCAATGAAATGATTAACAAAAAATAAATAAATAAATAAAAATAAATAAAAAATAAAAATAAATAAATTAAGATAAGCATAGTTACAGTTAGGGCATGGAATTTATCATTTCATTTCACAGTTTCTATGCCCTTTTAATCTGCCTTTGTATCACAAATATCTTCACATTCACTCTAGATAGGTAACAATTCATAATTCTGAAAGGGGGGGGGGGGGGGGGGGGGGGGGGGGGGGTGGAGAGGAATAGAGGAAGAGGCCCTTCATTTTTCTTATCATTCACAAAACATAACTAATACACTGTAGAAACAATATATTGGTTTAATATAATTCATATTATAAATTGATTCTTTTTTTTTTAAATTTAAAAAACATTTTGTCAACAAAGTTTCAGTTAATTTTAATTCATTGCAAAAATCCCAAAATTGGCTTGCAGCCAAATCAAATATTTTTGTAGGAAAACTGAATTTGTTTTGATCCGTACTTCAATCAAAACCGATACTGTGATCCTAGTATATTCAGTGTTTCAACTGAACATTAGAGCAGGGAGATGTATTTTTTACACCTCCCTGATTAGAGGGTTTCCTGGAATATATAAACATTATAGTTTCAATCACCAAATAGACTTTAAGGTAATGTTATCAGTGAGAGAGCCAGCGGGAAGACAGTGAAAGGGGAAGGGGAAGGGGGCATTAATTCGCCAATGTTAAGGCCGTAGTCAGTATAATAAACAAAAACATTTTACGATATTTTTTTTAATGATTATTAGACTATTTGAAGGTCTTTGCAAAAAGAAACTAGAAAGAGTATTACAGTAATTATGCATTTGTTAATTGCCAATAATCACTTCTGAAAAGGAAAGGCTGAGCAAACCAAAGCAGAGTTGACCTTATTAGTATGGAAAAAAGAAGTGACCTTAGTATGAAAAGAAGAGGTGACCTAATATACAGTAGGTATGGATGAATCATATCATTCAGTCTGTTCAATGGTACTTAAACCAAATAAAATAAATTGTTTGTTTGCCCTTCATTTAAAAAAAAATGATAAATAGGGGTGGGTGGAAAAAGCTTCTTTTTTTTTTAATTAATTTTTTTTTTAAATACTCATCAGATAGAATAAAAATAACCCACAAAAGCCTAGAATGACAATAAATTTTACATCAGACAACAACTTTAGACTAATTTGTAGGGCATCTGGTGAAAAATATTTAGGTCTATATGAATTTGTTGCCCCTCGTTTAAAAAATTTTATATCCGTCCCTGAATTCTTTGATCAATTCTTTGTCCTTGTTTTTTTTGTTGAAATTTTAAGTTTTAAAAAAAAGAAATACAAATTTTTTTGTTTTATCTGTGTTCCATTCACTATTTTTTATTTATCTATTGTATCGTAGGGGCGGGTGGAAAAAGTTTTTTTTTAAATACTCATCAGATGGAATAAAAATAACCCACAGAGGCCTAGAATGGCAAAAGTTTTAGAGTAATTTGTAGAGCATCTGGCAAAAAAAAGAGATAAATTTAGTCATATTTTTTTTAAATTTGTAAAGAAAAAAGGTAAAAAAATTTTTTTTTTAAAGTTTTTTGTTTGTTTTCCCGCCCTCCAGAGGCTGGTGGAGGAGGGCAAACAAACAATTTCATTTTCCTTCATTGTTTCATTCACTATTTTTTATTTATCTACTGTATCATAGATATATTTTATATTGATTTAAATTGATATATAAATTGATTTTTATTTTAAGTTCGAAGAAATTTTCCTTTTCCGTTTTCTATTTTTTCATCTCTAACCTCAAATTATTTTCCATTCGTGAAGTTGTGGAAATTTTCAAGTGTTGCCAGATTTCTTAAGTGGCATATTGTTTAGCTAATCATCCAAAAATAACCACTTGGACAGTACAACTGAACATCAGTAAAGACTACAAGTTGAAAGATTATCATTTCATTATAAAGAAAAACAAAGAAAACCTAAAATACTATTATAAAATGATTAATAATACAGTACCTACATAAAATAACATAGAAATCACAAACAACATAAAACATAGAAAAAAATATAATGTAGAATAATATAAAACTTAGAAAACATGAAAAGTAATATGAAAAAGCAGAATAACCATAGAAAACATAATACCATTAAACATAGCCTATAATAACAGGTATCACAAAATAACACACAAAACAAAGAATAACATAAAACTAATTCCTCCATGATATAAACAATAACATAGAATAAAATTTAAAACAAAGACAACCAGCCACTGTTAATGTGAGAAACAAATGGCAAGGAATGGCAATATGATTGTTCAAAATAGTGTTCATTTTCCTTGCATTGTATGCTTTGAAATTCATGTGATCCTTCATAAAACTTACCTACTGTAGCCTAAAACGTGTAGCGTAGTTTGCAGATCGAAAACTCTTGTGCATACCTAAACACGCTGGCCTAGTTCAGACAAGGTGGATAAACCCGGCTCAACTCACCGGGTTTATCCACCTGCCAGTCTGAACTTGGTGGCTTATCTCAAGCCGGGCTGTGTTCCTATAGTAACTAGCCCTGGTGTGCCACCGTGTTTAACTTTTCTAAGCCAGGCTTTAATAGTTGCAGGGGTCTTGCATTGACTTCAGGTGACGAAATGACCAATCAGCATTAAATTGTGAGAGAGCGTAAGTTTCGCGAGCTATGTTTTGAAACACGTTTCCTGGTTACGATTCATTATTATGCAAATTCTCGCCTGGCTAAACCCGCTAGTCTGAACGCCTGGCAAAGTTAAGCCGGGCTTAACTCAAGCCTGGCTTATCTCCAAGTCTGAACATAGCCATTGCAGAATATGCAAGGCTAGGCCTAAAATTTGTCGAAAAAATCTTGATGTTTTTGGGGCAAGCATCTTTTGGAGTAATAGGAAACCATTAAGGCAATATTGAATTTCCAATCAATTTGGCAGAGTTTACTGGTGTTCCAACCAAGATTATTCATCAGTGCTGTAATACTACTCCTACTAAGGCCTACAGTAGATACCAACGCACCATGGACGTATTTGAGGCATGTCGAGCGAAATGGTTAAGTTGTCACACAGGCCAGTATGATTAAATGAGGTATAAAATATGGGAGCTCAAAAAATTTCCTAAAAATCTAAATTTGTTTTTCACTATAGATCAACAGTTTAATTAATCATGTCCCAAAGTATTAGTTCTGGAAGTGGTCAACAAGTTGTTTATTTAATGTTATTTTGATAGTTAATTCCATTAAACAATGTACAGTATGCACAAATAACTTTGAAAGGCAATTACTCAAAATCATGTTTATCTTGACACTGAAACTGCTGTACTTTCACTTCCCAATCTTAGGCTTGAAATGTCCAAATTCAATGAATGACCACTCATTTTAAAGATCACATACTCAGGTATCTGAATACCAATAACTTGAATTTAAATTTTTGCTACAACTTAGCCATTTTGCCATAACCTGCCTCATTTTTCCTTGAAATATGACCAAGATTTGTCGTCTTTATTCCTAATTCCCTTGGACGACTAGTCACAAAAGATAAGATAAAATAAGATAACGTTATAGTCCAATATAAAAAATGGAAATTTGTTTCCTCTTTGGCAATATAAGACATATAAACAGATCAAAATGAATAAAAAAGTTTGTGTGGTGAATTTCAGGACATCAGCAAAAAGAACAAATACAGCAATTATGATGACATTTAGCAATAACAAGGGACGCCGCCATAGCAATCTCCATGTAAACAACGATGTGTCAGTTCGTTGTTTGCATCCAACACCCATAATGTGACCAGAGATCGCGGAATCGGTGTATTGATTCAATTATTTTTTTAATGGTTTTGTTAACATTAGCAAAAGTTCAGACTTGACTATGTTTCTATTAAACTTTAAATTAAACTCCCTACAATTTATAGTTCACATTTTTGAAACCCTACTCTCATGACACAATATTGTAATTTGCAAGGATCGAACCCAGTAGTGTGGAGCAAGACGACGTGCACCTTAACCACAGCACCACTATTTTCCTTACCTGTAGGTGTTTCAACAGTTAATGTGTACGAGTTAAGTTTATCTGCAGGTGCTACACTTTTTTTATTTCCTCTGCAAAATTCAACAGTGAAATTATCCTTTCCTTCTATTGTATGGAAATCATCAAACACTAAAACGACCAATTCTGATTTCTGTAAAAAAAAAATATCAGTTAGTTCCACTAGCAGGATTAAGGCCTGTTTACACTATGATGATAACGATCAAAAGCTAAAAAGCAACTGTTCATATAGAAAATTAAAAAAAATAAAAAGTTTTCACACTAGCATTATTCGATAACGATTTATCGTGTATATACGATAAAAATATAATTTCACAAATCAAATCAAATGACGACATAATCATGGGAAAAAGATAAAATCCTATGACATCATTTAATTTGATTTGTGAAAATATTTCTTTATCGTGTACATGATAAATCGTTATCGAATTGTGCTAGTGTGAAAACTTCTCGTTTCTTTGACTTTCTAAAGCTGTAGTACTTTTTTTTACTTTTAGGCAAAACTTTTTTATACTTTGATTAGCGAACTCACCGGCCGCCAATAATGATGATTTCCAATGAAAATGTTTGGCCAATTATCGCACCCGCTGCCATGAAAAATTTATTTTTATTACGTCTGCTGCTGCCATAAAATCACCAAAAATAAGATGTGCATTTTCCTTCCTAATTACATAAATTTAAAGCATTTAACCATCCCATTACTACTATGTTACATTCAACAATATAATTTTATGTTTATTTTTTGTTCCGTCCTCCTCTGACAACCTATGAAAAAAGTTCACGAAACAAAGTATATAAAAAGGTCTCGCCTTATGGGGTATATTTAAACAAATACAACATGGTTTTATCAGTAAAAGCAGTGAATTATACAATACTTCCCTCATTGTTGGATGGTTGGGACTACCTCCCTCTGCTTCGCATCGGTAGGTAGTCCCGACTATCCAACACCCTGTATTTGTATAATAATGATGGCATTAAACTTACCCCACAGCGAGAGGAACTTGGAATAAACTTAACTGTCTGGTTGGCTATCAATATGAAAAAGAGAATCAATTTAAATATTCAACTGCAAAAAATAACAATGATAATTTAACATTTCTTTAATAATATTAACCAAAAACATAATGATATAGAGTACTGTAGTTATCTTACATACCAACAAATTAATAAATTCATTAATAATTGTTGTAAGTCATAACACAGGGTTCCTGTTACAGTAGAACACACTTTTAAGAGCTGTGCTTACCTGAAGCAAAGGGTTTAAGATGGTACAAATTTGAGGCAATGTTTAGTCAATCAGTTACTTACAGTATAGAATAAACCACAAATATTAAATTAACGAGAATACGTGTTAAACAGCAGACAAAGAAACTGTTGCAAGACAGTGGCGGATCTAGGAATTTGAAATAGAGGTGGCCCAGGGAGAGACTATGACAAATGGAGGGTTTATAAAACCTCAGACCCACCATGGCTGGGGCTGAGGTCAGAAAATTTACAATTATCTCACCTCTAGAAGGCCGGAAATGGCACTCTCAGAATTTGAATGTAATTTTCTTTTTTTTTTATAATTTTGAAAAATTTAGGGGGGAGGGGTGGGTCCGGGCCGGCAGGGCCCCATCTTGAATCCGCCACTGCAAGGTTTTAAAAATTGTTCTCTAGATACAATATTTTATTCTGTGTTAAGCTTTAGTGTGGGTAATAGAGCAAGGGTTTTTGAGGTTCGTTATACCAAAACCAGCATACTGAATTGCTAACTGTGAATGAAATTGAGTAATTAGCACAAGAATATTTGTATATTTTAGGACAGAGAAGCTTTAATTTTACTTATAACTTTGGCAATAGTATTGTATATCGATTTCAGTAAATGACCTATCATTTTAAAGATGTACTGTCCCTTGCAAAAAGCAAAAAAAAATCATAAAAATCATTTTTGAAATTTTACTTGCCCACTTTGAAGTAACATAAAAATTATCACCTTGAACATAGAAATTAGTGTATTTAAAAAATGCTTACCCATAAAAACCATCATTTTACAGCGAAAAAATGATAGAAACACTTCCAGTCACTGTAAGTGTTTTATTAACTTTATTATAATTATCCAGTTAAAAAAATCAGGGAACAAACTTTTTTAATTTAATAATTTCTATGCTCAAGTTAATAATTTGTATGTTAGTGCAAAATGAGCAAGTTAATTAAAAAAATTTTTTTTTTTTATGATTTTGGTCGTTTTCAAGGGACAGTACATCTTTAAAGCTGATAATGTGGAAAATATGGATATTAAAAAGTAAATATCCTTGTTAGGTCACTGATGCTGTTTTTGGTATAGCAAGCCCCATTTATTTAACTATAGGTATAGTACTTACATCTAGGCACCATGTCTTCATAGTCGGTTTCAAAGTTCCCCGTACCGGGAGATGTATTACCTTGCATATGCTCATACAGATCCCTCTGATCGGTAAGTTCCTCCATGTCAAGGTACAAATCCTCTGGCTGCTCCTCCTTGCTTGCCGTCATCTCCATATATGTCTCATCTCGTTTTATCATGTTCAAAGTTTCGTTAATAATCGTCTTAGGGGTCGTGTCGACCAGTTTCCAATGCTGAGACGAAGGTATCCTCATATACAAGGCCTCGATATCCTCTTCAGTTGTACCGCAGACAAGGCCGATTGTCGACATTGTTACCTGTTCGATCATCGTCGAGCAGCTTTCAACGCATTGCGGTGATATAATAACTAATTGTACTAATGAACGTCTAATATTGCTTAGTGTTACCTCGTTTGTAGGAAAGTCATTTAATCGTTCAGAGTTTTGTGTTAAGTCATAGGTTTGGAAAAGATCAAAGAGGTATTCACACCACTGGAAAGCATCGTCAAAAAATAGTATGGTCAAGTCAAATGGAGCATCTGGAAAAAATAAAGATGGTGAATAAAAGCATATTCAGTGAATAGAGACCATGTGTTATGCACTATACAAATCCCCAACCATTAAAACATTATTAATATTTGAAGTCAGTTTTTTTATTTATTTTTTTTTTTTTTTTGGCGCTAACTTTGTTGGGGGTCATTTCTACCTTGTTGACACGCCGTTTGCCAAATGACAAATCGCTGACTCACATTTTAGATAGCAAAAAAAATCAGCCATGCTACTTGAATGGAATCATCGAATGGAACAATTATTCTAATCCTGTGTGACCTATTTTAACTCTCAATCAAAAGACACGAATCTAAACAGGTGCTGTACGAAAGAAGATGACAACAGACACACAATTTTGAAAGGCTCTGGCAAATCCTGCCATTTGTCAACAATTTCTAATTTCCCACAAGCACCCAAAACATTTGAGAATCAGAATTTTGAACATTTTCATGTTTTTTTCATATTATACAACAAAAAAAAGATGTATTGAAGAACATTTCTGCAAAGCATCAGTCACTAAATCTTACTGAAATGTATATAAAATGATTTTTAAAATACAAATCTTAATAATAAACTATTGATTTTGGAATCTTTGGAAACAGTTTTCTTAAACCTACATGGCTGTTAACCAATCAATTAAATATTCATAACTTTGCTATTTTATACTCAACCGATTTCCATCAAATAAACACTGTTTTAAAGAATTCATGCAGGATTCAAAAACACTAAAATCTTAAGTTTGTATTAATCCTATAAACAGCTGGTTTTGCCAGAGCTGGTGGCAACTATTTGACTTAAATTTTTTAAAACTTTGTACTTTTATGTACTGTACTTGATGTTGTCATGATTGACTGTTGAGCATATCAGTTGGGTCCAAAGTTCCCTGCAAGTGGTGCGATTCTCCCGGATATGTAATTTATTTATTTAATATATTTGATATAAAAAATGTCAAAAATATTTCTATTTTTTAATTTGGTACTGAAAACCAAAAATAATGGTTGAGTTATAATACAACATTTCCAAACATAAAGATAAAGATAAACTATTTCCCACAAATTCAGAATGTTTTTACATCTGTTAGTAATAATAATTATTGAGTGGACCTGATCAAGGGTAATGATGCAAAAAAATACAAGTTAAGATGTTTTAAAAAAGCTCATTACTTCAAAAGGCCTTGAAGTGTCCTCTCCTAATTGTAAGAATGCAGATCTGTTTTGAAAGGGGGGGGGGGGGGGAGGACAGTCATGAGTCCACATCTACCTCAGCCCACCATGGTTGGGGTTGAGGTGCGAAAATTTGGGGAAATAGTACAGTAGGCCTACCTCTAGATGGCCAGAAATGATACTCTTATAAATTAGTAAAATTCATCATCATGTACTCTGCCTGTACAGTGCTCTCTCGTTAAAACCTGGTTCATTTATGCAGTTCAATTTTCAGGCATCTTCTTGACTTAGGAAATTACATTGCAGTCGAAAATTGGGGGCCATCCCCCATCCTCAAAAATATGTGGGGGGGGGGAACGTGTTCCCATGATCTCTGCCCATGGCAACTTGGGATCACTGGGCAAATTCATTCTTTCACATTGTCTCTGAATGCCCATGATCTTGGTTTTAGAGACAACCATCAAATATTCAAACAGGATATCCAAACTGAGCGTGTGCGAGAATAATTTATATATTTCCCCTACTTTTTTTGTGTTGAGCTAAATAGTTTGTCCACAGATAAAAATATGAGATAACATTGTACCATCATACACAAGGTCAGTCTGGATGCTTACAGTACATCTAAACATTTACATAGCTTTTGATTGCACAACAAAGTAGAACATCATGGGTGTATGCAAGGGGGAGGGGGTTCGGTAAGGTCGTACTGTACGACCCCCCCTCCCCAAAATTTTCAAAGGTCCACATTTTTTCCAGACATTTTTTCTCTAGGGCCTTTTCACAATGATATAAATGGAAAAGCATTGATGAGGTACCAGCTATAAGTCCAAAGGCCGTGCCAATTGCGTGACGTAATCTATCTCAATTCCAGCAATTCTGGAACTGAGCCTGCCATCCGCTTTAAGCTGGTGGCGCTGTAATAGATTTTCCTGTCTGCCACTGAAAAGGTAAAAAAAATCATGATCACGACCCACCCAGAAAAAATCCTGGATACATCCCTGGACGTAGGACGCAGTCATCTGCACATACAAGAACGTTTTTTTTCTCCTTGTCGCATGGATTCTAGGACGCATATTGACCGAATCTACGTTGTGCAAAGAATGTAGAATGGATATGCTCCCTATGATTAAATCTAATATATTAATATGAAAACTTCTGGTCTTACTGTACTCTACAAAGCTTCTATATCTATTTTTTACAGGATATTCATGTGTTGTTTTAATTGTTTTTTGTAAAAATTTATTGGACACCTCTTATAAAATCTAGTACAATAATATGAAAGCTTCTGGTCTAATATCTTTTTTTTACAGGATATTCATAAGCGTTGTTTGAACTTTTTTGTTAACATTTATAGGACACCTCTTCTAGACTTCTTTTTACCTCCTTTTGCAAAGCCAATGACTGCCGATAACATTATTTTTGTAAATAATATGAGCATAGAACACCGATTCAAAGCGCACCCTCTATTAATTTTATTGTTTTTATTTATTTATTTATTTGTTCTTTATACTGGGTTTCCTCTTCAGTAACAAATTACTGTTCTCCCAGAGGGCCCAGTACACATAAAACAGTCCACGACACACAAGACAAACATACACAATACAAACATACACCCATGATGCTTTACACAAACTAAATCTCAATATGAGGTTTAGTGAGTCTAGTTTGTTTTGGTAGTGAGAAAAAGTCCTGCAACTGACAGGAATTGAACCCATGACCCTGGGATTGGAAGGCAAGCATCTTAACCACCAAGCTATTCTAATCCACATCAGACACCCCCATTTTTTTTCTTATTCATCAATAAAATTCATTTATATTTTCTTCCCTGCATAGACACATTTTGGCAAACCATTTAACTACTGTACTCCGAATGAGAAAATTTCTTTTTATTCTCTATTGTCTGCAACTGACATTTCAAAAATGTGCTTAAAACTATATTGCAAAACAACTCTTGCGTCCTAATGTTTACATTATTTCTGATTTCATAAAGCACAAACATTTTTTACACTATCATCCTCTACACCTGTTTACAGTTATTCAATCTTTTCGTCAAACGTCAGTTGCACTTAGAAATTTTTGAATCATTTGCATTTCCTATCCCAATTCTTACTGTGAAATTGATTGGTTCTAAATCCTTCCTTCCATATGCCATATTTCCATCCAGTAAACGCAAAGCATAATTATTGCTTTCGTAAACATTGTGAACACTGTAGTGAGGTTGTGTTCAGTGGCGTATCGAGAAGTCTTGAAAAGGGGGTGCTGATGGAGGGCATGAAGGTGAAGTGGTGGGGGGGGGGACTCAATGATCAGTTGACGGGCACTAACTCACAAAATAAGGTGATTTTAGGTGATTTTTAACTACTTGAAAATGATTTTTTTTAACATTTAATGTAAATTTGATAGCTGACGTCTCCTTTCTAACATCGATCCTTCTAAACATCATCAGTGTCAATCCTGTTCTGTCAATTCTACATAAGATCGTATCTTAGGGCCAGATCTGGGAGTTACAGTATATGAAAGACAAATAGAAAGCAAGAGGCTGAAGACAGTTGGAAGGGGGAGAAAGGGGATCACAATTTGAATAGGGGAGGGGGATGACAAAGTTTGACAAAAGGGTAGTGTTGATTGATATTTTTTCACCTGTTCAGTCGGAAAGAATTTCCCCACATTTTATAACAAATATTTTCATGTGCATTCATGACTGCACCAACATCATAATCTTTATAAATCATCAAAACACATAAATCATAATTACCATTATGAACATCAACATCATTGTCATCAAACATTTTTTTGTTCATTCATTCTTTGTTCAGCCAAACATGTACATTTACAATAAAAATGAAATAAGAAAAGAACGATCAATTGAAACGAATCATCATCATCAATATCATTAACATTCGCCCCTCATCATCCTCACATACTGTACTCACATAAACTC
>NW_022704401.1:1897601-1905147 GCF_011630105.1 Anneissia japonica | reverse complement strand
ATTATATACATATTTATACGGTAGTTCAAAGGTGATTCAATGCCCGTTAATACACTCCATGATACAGATTGATGTCACAGTGGCTTAACATTTATTGTTTTATAATAGTAGTTCTTAAAATTTCAAACGCTGGCGCCGCCACAAAATTAAAAACGTCAAATGCACAGGGAAAAACGGTTTTTTCGATTTTTTTTTCTTTGTTGTGTTTTGTAGGCATTACCGGTAACTACCGCGGTACCACATTATTATAATGAACATTTTATTGTTTTACTATATTATTTTTTTTTACCATTTTGGCGTAACACCTGGGCTCTCGGGACGAAGCCCCGCGGGTCCCCATTCCAAAAGGACCCGGAGGACCCTCCTATCATTATTAATCAACAGCACTCTTCTAACAGAACCTTGCATTATGGTCCTGAAGTAGAAGACACCCAAAACTAGCAAATTAAAACAATGCACGTTTGTAGTTGAATGTCCAAGTGAACTCGCATGACAACACCTAAAATGTTCCACAGCCGGGCACCACCACAAACTGATATTTCTAAATTTAAAAGTACTCCGAAATAATGAATTAAGAATTTACAGAGAATTCGAAATTAAATTATATTAATTTGAATATATATTCCAATGTGAAAGAGGAGTTCCCCAACCCCCACCCCCGTAATCGACTACTAAAATGCACGTACCTCCTGCCTCCAAATCCTGCATCCACCCCAGTTATAACCGAAAGGTCCACTGATTAATCTCAGATAAGAAAGTATAATACATACTCGTATTGAAATACACGCCATCGTGTTGGGATTCAATATTTCGACATTAATTATGTCATCATCATCATGTTTACACCCCAGTTATAGTGATGGCAGAAAATTCATGCAGTGATTAGCGTAGTAACCATGATGACGAGGATTGAAAGGGAAGATAGTTTTGATGAGTATAACTTGTTGATAATGATGATTAAAGAAGATAATCAATGACGACGACGATAGTGACGATGACGTCATAATTGAGATTGACCGTATTAAAAAAAAACCACACATTCATCATCACCTCCTAGTTAACAGAATGTGGACAGATCACCAACACTTCGGTTTTCAGCATTAATTTTATTACCACATTAAATGAAATGATCTATGAGTACGACTAAATAATATTAAAGATCTCTCACCCTATTTAGTTAAAGTTGCACTTAATTATTGTGGGCCTACTATGCTACCGTGCAGAATCGGAGCATTCCAGGCCTAAATACGAATGACTGATGCCTGGGTTTTAAAAATAGTAACAGGAACAGCATATCACATTATCAAATACTGTAAAACACCAAGGTTACCTTACTAATAGTGTATAGACATTACGTTACCACAATGTAATGTAGGCCACATCCGCGAAAAAAAAAAAATACTCAGCTCGTCACGCACGCTCCTTAGTGAGTGTACGTACGCACTGGCCATAAAAACCATTGCATTGTTGGAGCCAGTTGCGAGCGGGGTGCGGGACATTTGCGAGCTACACCCTCGGGAGTTTTAACACACCATATGCAATTTTACAGATTACAAGCCCGTAGGCAGAATTTTTGAAAAAAAAAGGGGGGGGGGAGTGGTTCTAAATTTTCACAAAGAGCACTTTGAGTCCACATCCACCTCTGCCCCACCATTGTTGTGTTAAATTTTAAAGATGTAACACCCCAGATGTCCAGAAATAGCAATAAAAATGACAAATTTCAGGTATTTGAGTAAATTTCAAAAACTTTCATGTAAATGGTACTTTTTAGTACTGTCATGATTTATAATGGCATTTCTGGATTTCTGGAAAAGGGGGGTTCTTTCGAGCAACTCGAACCCCCGTGGCTACGGGCTTGGATTATGATATATAATCGATTAAGCCTTTCAAAACGGAGCTTCCGGCGTTGGATTTGCATTGCGCAGCACAACCTCCAAGGGGTAGTCTGTGCATCTCCTTGGACAACAAAAGATAGGCTGCAGAGGCACATGCGAAACTGTAATGTAGTTCATTCCTTCACATAAGAATAGAATATCTATAATGTTATACCAGTCACGTCATCGTATGACGTCATATTTAATTCGCGCCGTTTTTTTCTGATACAAAACAAACAAAATGCAGTATACCCCATTGCTATCTGTACTGGTAATAACAAAATAAGTAAATATAAGTTGCTTAATATCCGCCTGCATATTCATTACATTTTCCCAACACATTGTATTGTATACCGAATATTTTATTGTCTTAGCAAACAAATAATAGAATACACTGTACCAGGACGTTACACTATTACTAGTCCCGTTCACATTAAGTAAACAAATACAGTAAGTAGGCCTATTCCCATGTAATGTTCAGGCCTACAATCATATTATTTAAATCAACAATTGTGCGTTCTTTCAGAATAGAATAACACCAGCCACGTTCACTTAATTTAACGCTTTCTCTACATGACGTCATCTAATTTCCCACCACTTTGTGGTACAAACCAGCCACCAAATCAGTAGGCCTAAACTGTTACAGTAGCCTACTCTATAGCTTCTCTGTACTGGTAGGCCTATAATAACAAAAATAAATAAATATGAACTGCAAATCGGGCAGCATTCACAACATTTTCCAAACACCCTGGATATAGTTCTGTTTGATTGTTAAAGCATAACAATGGAACACACTGTACAAGAAGTTATACCAGTCACGTTTACTGTAAATAAACAAATACTTGACACGATCGCTACTATATTATGACGTCAAAGTGTTCAATTCTACCATGAATCGCCCCCACCCCATTTTCTTGGAAAAACCAACCACCAAATTAAAGTAAGCCTACTGTATTCTATACCTGTACTGCTTATTTTTAATAGTAATAACAAAATAGTGAATATAAATTGCATATAGGAAGCTGCATTGAAAACATTTTTCCAACACCTTGTATTTAATAGTTCTCATGCTTTTTCAAATCAAAGTACAGTAGAACACTTCCGTTGGACACCTTTCCGGCCGCAAAACAAGAGACAGTATACCTACGGCCAACCCCTTATTCAGGGGTCATCCTTATTAAGGAGCCACTTTTTGCTGGTCCCGAAGGTATCTTCTTAATAGTGGTTCTACTGTATTTGACTCTGGTCTCATCATCTTGTTCTATTACATAACAAAATATAAAATCAAAATTTGATAACAACATAAATTAATTCGTACTATTAAAGCTGCGATCTTGTCTCCTGTCATTAAAATTATTTTCGTTTAATATTTATATCAGTTTTCATAAGCTTCCGAAAACGATAACGAATACGGTTACGTCATCAAATTTGTAGACGACCTTCACATACAGTATCATATCTGTGACAACGTAGGCATTTCATGCGTTTGTAGGACTCAAGGATCATATGCAGCTCGTACAGATATCTGTCAAGAATGTTTTAGGTACGAATGACGATAATGATAATGACGTATTCGTATTCGTTATCGTTAAGGTTGCGAAATCTTAAGCCCTGCTAAAAAGAACCAAATTACCTGCTTGTCCATGACAAAAGCAGGCCTAAATAATAAGCTCAAAAACTATAAAACTTTTGTTAATTTATCAATCAAATCTTAATGTTTAAACAAACTACTTTCTTATATTTGAGGTTCTGTTTGTATTGCAACATAATATTAATAGGGAATTATATAGTTCCATAACATATTGTAATTGATATTTTAGTTTCCGCTTTTTATGGATAAGTTAGGCAAAAAAACCCCACTTTTTCGCATTTTAATTGAAAGCTAGTACACTACCTAATTAGTTTTTTTAGCATACAGAGACAACGATAAAACAAAGCCCAAATGTTCATTTCAGTCAATATAAGATCAAGTGTAGTGTGCGGTGTATATAACATTCATAAAAAAACTTTTGCTTTCAATGAGACACGCATTATACGGAAATTAGATCGTTAAATAGCTATAAAATCAAATATTTATTTTACGCCTAAAAAGGGAAAGACCCTCTGTACTTAAAACAATTAAAACAGACAATAAAATACCGTACGAAAATATTCTATAAAACATGTAATATAAATGTTCACAATTTGTATATTTACTACAAATGTATATCACACTAACAAATCACTAGTCTGCACCAACTAGGTCTCTGGATTAATTATACTTCGCAAAAAACAGATACCCGCATCATGTCTGAGTAGCCTCTTTAAGAATGCAGTTTTTTTTCTAATCTTTTAGAAAAATGTTAATACCGGTCCAATATTTATATTTTTTACATTTCTTATTTATACTAGGGAAACATATTTAGTATCAAGACCGAGAGTCTTAGGAAGTTCAAATGTTTAAAATAAAAATTGAAAAAAAAACGATTTTGACAGGATTTGTATACAGGAATTAACCTGGGTTTGGAATGCAATCATCTTAACCACTAAGTTACTGCTTAAATACGAAAGTGCCAACTCCACCACCAAATACTTTAAACTTCTTTTTTTAAGGCAAGAGTGAATAATGAAATAAATATATATGTATATAAAAAAGAGTGAATACTGAAATATATATGTATATACATATTAAATGTTAAATAAAACACATTTTGTTATATCGAATAATTAATTTGTAATAAAAATGTTAGATCAATTTTATTGAATTATATAATAACAGTAGTAGTAATAATCAAAATAATATCAATAATATAATAACAGTAGTAATAATACAAATATAATAATAATATTAGGCCTAATAGTATAAAAGTAACAGTTTAGTCAAAAAAATTGTTGTGCACCTAAGCGCAGAAGCGGTTTGAAATTAGAATTGATAGGTTGGGATTTCTTTTTATTACTATAAGTCGATGGGTCAGTTTGGCTTGGGCGAAACTAATTTTTCTTTGGCTAATGTTAATATATAATAATATAGAGAAATGACAATAGTAATAAATATACACACCAGCTATGTTTATATTCTTTGCCAGCTTTATCTACTGCAGCATAGATTATATTAGAAAGGTTTAAGGGATTTCAAGACACTTTAATGGGTACCAGATAATAAAAACATGTACATTGTTGAATACATTTAAAACAATTTGACTTTAGGTGTCTTAGCCGAACATACTTTGAATTCATGGGAGTTAAATAAGGGCAGTTACTTGTATAAATGAAGACATAGTGAGGTGGTTTGTAAACTTAACTTGGAAGAATCAGACATTTGTGAATGAAGGTTGGGAACCAAAGCATACACTGGGAGAATTTTGGAACATGAAGGTCCTGTGTTTATGAAATTGGTGTAGCGAGCATTGTAAATTTGTATGCTTCAACTCCATGAGCCTAGAGTTAATAATTGTTTTTGCAAGTTGGCTTTGTTCGTTAATCTGTTTTGGTTAGTTTGAATTTTGTAGGTTTAGTTACATTCAAAGACTTTTAGTACAGTAACTATAGTAAGCTGTAAGGGTATGAAGAATTAAACATCACATAGACACTTGAGCCTAGTTGTACTATCCATCTCGATGGTCGCTAAACCACATATTGTAGTAATAGTTAATGAGCATAAAGAATAGATGAGACTAGATGGGATGTGTTGCTGTGTTATATCTTGATGAGGTTGACTTAAAATTGGAGTTGATGCTTTTGACATGATGAGTGATAACGTAGTTACACAAGACATGCTTTCTGACTTTATGAGTGAAGACTTAACAAAACAATGTGTTTTGGATGGTTAAGACTTCATAAGATGGGATCTGACTGGATGAGACTGTATTTCATGCTTTCTGACTTGATGGATGTTGACTCGGTCAGGTAAGACTTATTGCTTTCTAACTTGATAAGTGAAGACTTGTAAAAACTAGACTTGACGTGTTTAGAATGGTGAAGACTTCATAAGATGGAATTCAACTTGATGAGTGAAAACTTGATGAGACTGAACTTCATGGTCTTAACTTGATTGTTAATGACTTGGTCAGGTTAAGACCTGCTGCTTTCTGACTTGACTGGTAAAGATCTTCCAAAACTAGACTGAATGTGTTTTGAATGGTGAAGAAGTCATAAGATGAGATTTGACTTGATAAGTGAAGACATGATGAGGCTCAACTTTATGCTTTCAACTGGATAAGTGATAACTTGTTTACACAAGACATGCTTTCTGACTTCATGAGTGAAGCGAAGACTTTATAACACTAGACTTGATGTGATTTGAATGGTTAGGACTTCATAAGGTGAGGTTAGACTTAAAAAATTGATGAGAGATGCTTTTGACTTGATGGGTAATACTTGCAGCTTTTAGATTGACCTGAAGACCTGACAAAACATGACTTGCCGTGTTATATAATTTGATTACCGACATCTTCATTAGATGAGATTTAACTTTACCAGTGATTGGTGATGCCCTTGTAGAAGACTAGTCTCAATGTTGTCTGACTTGTTGGGTGCATGAATACAGATGGTTTACAACTCCGAATGGTTTAACTTTCTACTAGATATCTTGTCTTTCACTTCATTAAAATATTTTTTAATCTTGAGGAGAAAAAAAATACAGAAAATACGTATTACACTGATTTAGGCGAGAAAAAATATGTTCATCATACCCTCCCAATTGATAAACAATCATATTGATATACAACAATATTATTATGTTTTCAAAACCAAAAAACTTACCCCCTCCAACCATTCCTACTTTAAATTAAAGAAAATAATGTTTAATAATTTATTAATGGTCCTCCTGTTTTTTTTAACTCATTAAAATTACCTATTTTTCATAATTTGATATCAGTATATCATTTGTCATTGGTTGGAAAATTGTATTTCCTGTAATTTATGTGTGTTAATGAAGAAAGACCAAAAAAGACCCTTACAGGCTAAAAAAAAATGTGTACAAATTTAAACTGTACATAAAATAATTAGGTCTAAATCATTGTGAACTTTGAACTTACAGTTGTACCAAATTCTTTCGCCTTCTCCTTTAGTGTGTTGTGTTTCTTTGGATCTGCTTTTACACCACTCAACTTTTTCTTCTGGTAGTCATGTTCTGCTTTCATCGCCTCCTCTTGAATCTTGTCATATTTAAACAACTTCGCCTCAAAATGTAACAACTCCTCCTTTTATAAAAAAAAAAATATATTTAGCGCTTTTGACTCACAAATACATATATATATATATATATATATATATATATATATATAAAGAATGCTTGATGAAATATATATGAATATAAATAAAATAATTACTGCAATTTACAGCATGATCATTATTATTAATATTTATAATAGTAATTAATTAGTATCAATTATGATGATAAAATGATGGTGATGATGAATTAAGATTTATCTTGATAACGGTACCATAAAGAACAAGGTTGATTGGTCAGCACAAAAAATAACACATTAGAAGTATTTTGTTGTGGAAAAATTGTAACCACAGGGCTAAAATTTATGGTTGAAGTATCTATTGAACTTCAACAATTCATTTTTCAACATTTTGTGTTGCTTGGCTTGGGCAACATGTCATCATCGACATTGTTATCAACATTATTATCACCATCACCTTCACAATCACCATCACCACAATCATCATCAGCATCATCATCACAG
>NW_022704401.1:1836597-1897466 GCF_011630105.1 Anneissia japonica | reverse complement strand
TGGTCATGATGAATTAAGATTTATCTTAATAACGGTACCATAAAGAACAAGGTTGATTGGTCAGCACTAAAAATAACACATTAGAAGTATTTTGTTGTGGAAAAATTGTAACCACAGGGCTAAAATTTATGGTTAAAGTATCTATTGAACTTCAACAATTCATTTTTCAACATTTTGTGTTGGTTGGCTTGGGTAACATGTCATCATCGACATTGTTTTCAACATTATTATCACCATCACCTTCATGAGCACCATCACCACAATAATCATCAGCATCATCATCACAGTCAGTGGCAGCTCCAGCGTCTGAAAACTGAGGGGGAAGGAAAATTTTAGGGGGGGGGGGAAAGTAGGGCGTACACGCTGCAACTGTCACTCGACTCTAGCATGTATGTTACAAGCGTCATCATAAAGGCTTCCAGCTTTCAGTGTCTTAAAAATAAGATAAGGGAAAAATTAAAACATTGCTGGTATTGATAGTGATAAGTGTAGGCAAAGTGATTGATATGATTGGGGGTGGGAGAGAGAAAGTTACCGAGGGGGAAAATGTCCCCCCCCCCTTGTACACCTGCATCCCCGTCACTGATCACAATCATCATCACTCCACATCAATCAATCACTATAATCATCAAAATCAAACATAATCATCACAATCACTATAATCATCACAATCACAATGACCACTGCTGAAGCTACCACCACCACCATCACCGTCACCATCATCCTCATCACCACCACCATCATCATCAACGTCATTACCATTATCGTCACCATCTTCATCATCATTAACACCCCAGCCACCTTACCTTTAGAGAAGACAGTTCCTCCTCAGTGAAGTTTGACTGCTTAGCCTCCTTCCAGAAATTAATGATCCTTGGCTCCTTGAAACCGCCCCTCTCCTCTTCTGGCATCGTCTTCACGGCCAGCAGCTGGAAGTCCTTATTCAACTTTTTATGATGTAATTTAAGGTCTAGCTCTTTAGCTTTAAATAGTTTTTTCTCATCGTCACTTAGATTGTCTTTTTTACTCCCATGCACTGAATTTGGGCCATCATCTAGAATGATAGAGATAAAAGCATACTGACTGTGTAGAGCTAAACAATTTCTATAATTATTTGAATTGAGTAATTTTTCTTTATTAATTTTTGTGCCTATGCCCCCTGAGGGGGCATAGGCAGTTGAAGATGGCTGAAAGGGTAAATCCGGTGGTGGTGCATGATGGGTCATGTGTCATCTTAAGTACCTCGTCACTGTACAAAAGTCATTAAAAAAAATACAACACCACACATTTCCTGATAACCGAATATCATACTTGGATACTTTATTAGGAAACAATACAGTAAAGAAGGCATAAACACACACTCCCGCTGGGAGCCTATTTTTAAGACTTAAAAATGTTTGGAACCAATTCTATTTGTAGCATATGTAAAACATTCTGAATATGTTACCAAGTTCAATCAAATAGTTTACTGGCTATATTGAACATAAATGACATGTATTACAGCAGAAATACTCCTCGTGCAAATACAGAAAAAGGAGGATAACCTTGCAGTGTCATTAAGCTGAATTACTTATGGGCATTGTCTGTGACTACTGCCGAGAGGTGCTTATAATAGCTTCATGTTTATATCCTTCAACAATGACAGGGGCAGAAATGGACCATAGCATCAGGGTAACCCCCTACTCTTTAATGTGCACATACACCAGATGTGTACACTGGACCTTCCAATTTAAGTCCTTATCTAAAAGACTTGTGTCTACCAACCAAACCCTGGGTGGGAAGCAGCTCAAACCAGCGCCGATGTTAAGGCTGTAGTTAGCAGCGCCCCCTGCCTTACCGCTTGGCCACTCGACTCACCCAGAACCCATGCATATTCATGTATTAAGTGCTATTTGCTGTGTTTTCTTTTTATAATACTGTACCTAATATTGAAGGTCATGTGATTGTGTAAACTTGGGTAGTATGCTGTAATTTGGAATGATGCCTTCATTGCCCTCACACCCCTACACACAACAGGTACTAACCTTTCTTCCCATAGAGGCCATCGACCAAGGCCTGATACTGATCAACCTTTTCTTGATGAATCTTTAATTGCTGCTTCATGATGTTAACTTCTTTCTCATCAAAATGCTCAGCTGTAAGTAAATATTTTAGATGTTTATAGCAGCATAGGTAGCACCAGTTGGGGACAGAGGTCGCCTGAAAGGACAAAAACTGCCCAGTTTTTCCAAGTGATGAAGGGCTTAGGTTGCTGGATGCCGCTTTCCTCCACAAGAAATGATCAAACTTTGAGTCAGACAGTTTAATCCCAGGGGTGGATACAAAATTTTTCAAACGTCCCTTCGTGCCCCCTTACACCCCCCACCCCTTGGATCTTCCCCTGAATCCCCCTATTGGACAATTACTGGCACCACTGTATAGGAGGCCAAACAACTTCTATAATGTGGAGGTGAAACCATCAAGGCTATATGTGTGCTATTATGCAGATTTGACCATCAGCTCAACATTCTTCGTTCCGCAACCTATGGGTTGCAAACCAATGTCTGGGTCACGAGGAAATTTTGATGGATCGTGCAATCGCTTCGGAAAAAAATATTGATGGTAACAAACAAAAGTGCTGACAAAAGAATGCAAACAACTGAACCCCGATGCATGTGAGTTAGCTTGACATTTACTGTGCAAATACAATCCTGTTCTCGTTAACTTTAACAGGATCAATTGGTAAAGTTTTGGATAAAAGTTGAAAAAAAGTATGGAGGCTAAGGCTGGATTTCAATCCTGGTTCTGTATATTCTACGCGAGAATATATATTCTTGCATAGAAGACGAAGCTTAAAAATAACAAAGTTTGATAGAAAAATGTGGGGTCGTCTTATAAGCACAACATACAAATTTTTGGATATTTAAAATCATATTCATCTTAATCTTATGTGGGGATCTTTGCAGGCTAAAAAAGGTTGTGGAAAGGGGATCTAGAGGAGTTAATTGGAGCAAAGTGTTTGTTGAGTCTAAGAGTCAAAAAGACATATGCCTGGATTTTAGGTTATAATTGTTATGAATTAAAGAAATGCATAATAATGAAATTTATAGGTACCATCAAGGGTCTTCCTCCAGAGATCATTCAAACGTTTGTCTGTAAAAGGTCGGTCTTTCGTAGGTACATATGGCTTGTTCGGATTTTCACCTGGTATTATATTATGTTTTTTCATGATCTCTGTAAAAAAGATTAAAAAAAATATTTAATACATTTGAAAAAAAAAAAATCAGATGCTAAAAAAACCCAAAACTGTCAGGCTTTGAAACCAACTGTTTTCTTTAAAAATATGATTTAGTTTATTTAAATTAAAACAAAGAAGACATATAGAACAATTAAAACTACAATAAAGGGGGCTAAAGTAAATGTTCTAATGGTAAATACCAAAGGTTTATGACAATCAAGGAATATACACTAACATCACATTAATAAAGATATAGATTAATACAACCCTAATATATAAATTACCTGTAAGTTTTTTATGCAGTTTTTCGCTTTGTTCTCCTGTGGTGTCACCACCATCTCGCTCTATCTTCTTGAGGTGGGAAACCCTTTCATCATGTTTCAACAAGTCAGCCTTCAGCATTTCTAATTCCTTACCTTTCTTTCCCATCTAATAATTAAAACCAAAGTTCAATTCAAGTATATTAATTCAAGTATATATTTATAAAAGTTAATTATCATTTATAATGAAGAATTATGGTTTTCCCACAGGACTCAATTATGTTTTATGAAATAAATCCTTTTGCGCCCTGCTTCGACCAATACATTTAAGGGCGCTCTGTGTAAGCACTTGCTAGATGCTTGCTAGTCCACTGTGGCAGTCCGAGTGCATTGTTATTGGAAATGATCTGTCTGTGTAATGCTTCATGATGTCATGCTCTGATAGACTTGCGACAGTCTTTCAAGGTGTGAGTTTTTACCGAAATAATACGCTGCCACGAATACGGAGAACATTATTGACAGAGGCAACGACAAATGGATAAAATTATATATTTAAATAATTTAATCTCTCAGATTCTTTCTTTATTATAAAAAAAAACAAAAAACCAAAATTCATACATATACAATGAAAACAAATATATGATATAACATATTTTTTTTTAGATAAAAGGAGGTTGAAAAGAGGCAACTTCATGCCTATCGTGCTCAACATCCTATGAAATCAAATTAATAGATAAATTAAAACAAATGCTTCAATAATAGTAATAATAATGTAAAAACAAGCCATAGAGAAAAATTGAAATGGAAATCGAAGTAACAACCTATTGTTGTAGTAAAAAATCTTTGAATTTGGTTTTGAAGGTGTTTCTGTGTTTAATTTCACGAATGTGTATTGGTATTTCATTGCATATTTTGGTGCCTACAGAGGTAATTGAAAATTGTCCAGTTGTAGTGACTGCTTTCGGCTGATATAAATTTTCCTTTGATTTTTGACTAGTTCCATGTGGATGAGTGATAATAAGTGTAAAATATTCATTTAAATCTTTAGGCAATTTATCATTTAGAGATCAAACATAAAGAGAAACATAATTTGTACAACTTAAAAACATCAAGCATATTCAATTTGTTAAAAAAGGAAGAGAATGAGAGGTAAAATCATTGAATGTTATTGCTATTACTGCAATTGTTTTGAGTAGTATGATAGGCTGTAAATAAGTATATATAATAATGTGCCCATATTACTGTAAATACACAAAATTGCCATTTGATCATTAAACTATCTACAACTTAGTACATCATTATTTGTTACGGCAGTTATGTAAATTTGGGTTCAAATTATAAAATGATTTGGCAAAGCCAGCAAAAACCATGACCCCGCCGAGGTAGACGTAACTGAAAATTTAGGGGCTACTGAGCCATGGCGATGCATTAAGTTTTTACCATTCAAACGTTAGAGATTTGTGACTTGTGTTACGACTTTGAGATTTGAAAGTTCTTAAAAACAAAACGTCGAGACTTTGTCACCGTGTATCATATGTTCCTGCCCCGTTGCTATTATTACAACAATAAAAAGCTTACCCTCTGTGCCTTTTCCCAGACCTGGTTAACCCTAACAGATCGGAACTGAAATGATGACATTTTTCCTGGATTTCTGCCTTCCCTCTTCTTATCTGGCTTTTGGGCTTGGCAACCAACATGAGACATATAGATGAAGACGACGATCAGGAGGGTCCAACGAAAAGTCACCATTTTGCTCATTTTCTTCCTAAAAGGTGATCAATATTTATGTAAAATTTAAAAAAAAATCATAAATTGTAGCATTCATTGATGTTAGTATTTGTTTATTTGTTTTGCATTCAAAATAGTTGATGAAAGGTTTACCTTTTTTTTCTCTTTTGTACAGGAATGTTTTAAACTTTGACTTTATGTTTGACTTTATGGGATTGTAACTTATATAAGACAGTGATTAATAATCACTGTTGACAATCCTTTGACCATGTTAAATGAATAAAATAAAAATAAGATAAATATATTATTATCATTTGATTTTTTTTTTTGAAAGACATAATACTCAGCAAACACAAAACGTCCTTATAACGTTCGTGAAATTTGTGTGTAGGTATGCCACATAATAACATTTACACAACATTGTAAAAACGTTCAAACATTGTGACGTGAAATTAGGTTATAAATGCGCATATGGTTCTACAAGCATTTTTATCACCAAACTGTAAACTTTATTATAAAGTTCTTTGAATGTAATATTGTTAGCTGGGTATCTTGTTGAGTTGAATTAGGCATTCTCCAGGCAAACAAAAACAAAATAAAAATTTTAAGTTTTAATATGCTGGAAACAAAATCTTGCATAAAGACGCAAGGGATGCTGGAATCAATCTCTTGATACATTAGGTGACAGTCGATCGGCTTTAGAAGAAAGTACCATATCCGTATACACTGAACTGGTAGTACTCACAGTGATATCAATTTGCCCAGCTGGGATGGGAGAGGGGGAGAGTCTGGAGAGGTTGTCTTGCATGATCTGATGAAAATTCTGGCTGAGTCCTTATTCGGAAGGGGAAGCCTAGCTAGAGGACGTGGGGCTAAGTTTTGGGTTTTAAACTGGTTTATTTCAAGCACATTATTTTTAATTTGGATTTTTTGTAATTACTTTGTTCACCCTTTAAGGTGTGACGAATCGTGTCCGACGAGGCCGGGTCGGGGAGGGGGATACCACCCTGCTTTCGCCGCCACTGGCTGGTGGTACAGTTTCCTGCATCTTGTTTTGTTTATGGTGATCTGGCCAAGTTTCATTGGTTGGTTCGATTGTGTTACCTAACCACAGTCCACCAAACACCACCAGGCCTGAACACCACCTCTTTCTAATACTGCTCAAACCTAAATGCACGAAACATGGACAGGTATTTATCGGTACAGTATGCTTATTCTCGGATGCAATACACACAAAAGATTACAGTAATTAAAATAAATACAACCTCACACACTACTGTAAAACTATAAACATTACTGTACCATCACAGTACAGTAATAATAAAAAGCACTTACTTTACAGTCCGACTGTTTCCAAAGAACGATCTCTCTGGCGGTATCAATTATCCGCCTGGCGCCCTCAATTTATAACTACTTTTAACTATGGCGCGCTAATAGTTCAACGAACACTTCAGTGACATAGACAATAGACTTCCAAGCCGAAACAAAGTCACGTGAATGAAGGAACATACAGAAGTTGCAGGCTAGTATTTTCTTTTTCAATATTTTTTTTTCAAAAATGATAATTACGATCATCATGGACCCTCAGTAGTGGCATGGGTCCCCTAATAATGGGCTTCTCCAGATTGGATTTGGAGAAAATGTTGGTTGCTTCGGCGCAATTTTTCTCGTGCTTTGCGCTGCTCGTAAATGGGGACCCCACACCAAATCTTGCCCCTGCTACAGTTTTCCCTCTTGGCGGCCCTGAAAATAGCAATATATATGTAGCGGATGTTTACCACTACTTGATAGTAAGCGAACAGTCACTTAATTCATCGTGAGAGCTCGGGTCCCAGTTACGCGCTGCTCAGTCAGTAAGCTTATGCAACCATAAATGAAAACTACAAAATCCTTTCTATGTTAACACAACTATAGTATTTATTAAATATAAGGGGATTACAATGGGGGATTTAAACGGGAACTTAAACTAACCTAACAACTACTCACGTGAGAACAAATTGAAGATAAAACACGATAGGCATAGTCTATTCAGAAACAGTCCAATAATATTAATAGTGTTCGATGATATGCAAACCAGAAGGAACAGCGACGGAATAGAGAAGAAGTCCAAAACAAAGTTATAAAATATAGAAGCGAATCCAACTTGAGAAGGAATGGCAAATGGCGATTCAAGTCAATCATCAGTCCTGAAATCAAAACGTCTATCCGAGGTAACACCATCAAACATCCCATGTCGATCAGACATGGGCCTGGGTATTCCTCCAGCATAAATCTCGAAACTTGTAACAAAAATTATAATACGCCAGCTACTAAACTTTAGATTGGGAACAGCAGCCTACCCGATCTCCATTTAGAGTCAGTTCGATCAGAGTTGGACGGTGTAGACTCTGCCCCATTTAATAGTAGCATTATGTTGGTACAGTACTCTGATGGAATAGCCAAATGGCCAGAGCTACGGCCCTCGGGCTGAGGTACCGCTCTCCTCTCACTGGACTGGATTTCTTTTTGACTCTCAACTCTATCAAACTGCTCAGAGTGCTTTAAAGAAGGATATGACTCCTCCTTGTTCGCGTCTTGACGTATTCCGTTGGTTTATTATTTTTATTAATCATAAGAAAATTTAATTCTTATTGGTTCCTAGTATTGGTTAACACCCCTAAGTCACTTTCCATTCCCTATCTTGGTTCCGGTCATCCATTAAGTTTAGGTGGACAGGACACTTCCCTTATAGGACCAGGAATGTACAATACTCTGACTAAATCCAGGGGGAACAATCTACCAAGAAATAGTAGAGTATTGCATATTCTTGACTATAGAAAATGGAATGCAACTCGGGTTAATAACCTATCCTGTAACTGTATTACTTTAATCTAAAGGGAAATTTAAAAGAATAGCAAAATAAATTAATCAAATAATAAGATTCAAAGGCTTAATAAACACAAAAAATACACACTACTACATCTATATAATGTGAATTTAAACAGTAAAAATATTAACAAGAAGGAACATTGCTTATGTAATAGAATGATCTTACACGGATAAAAAATTTTATCGTACATTAAAGAAATAGAGAAATAAGTATTGCACTTAATATAAAAAAAAAACAGCAAAGAAAAGTTATTAACAAACAAACACTATCCCTAGGTAGAAAATTAATTTTAAACAGAATGCAGTTAGATCTATATACTAATTATGGGAGTGAGGACTATAGAACCTACTATTCTAACACAAGTTTTGTAGGCCAAAATCAACAATCTAGTCCCCATCCAACGCGTGATTATTTTGCGAACAGACCAGGAGTTTTACCGATTATTGTTTATATGACACCAATGACGCTCCATAGTAAAATCATAAAAGAGA
This sequence comes from Anneissia japonica, assembly GCF_011630105.1. Classification (NCBI taxonomy): domain Eukaryota; kingdom Metazoa; phylum Echinodermata; class Crinoidea; order Comatulida; family Comatulidae; genus Anneissia; species Anneissia japonica. Next base: position 1,888,901 of record NW_022704401.1, on the reverse strand, counting down.
CACCACCGCCCCAACCAAAACCAATGACCTAGGAAGGAGGCTAAGCCTAGGTCTTGTGTATCCAAGAAGGATCGGTGAAAACAAACTGGTTAACTATCTTGTCATGTAAAGTAAAGGTGTACGTTAAGTTTGTTGAATTTAGAACTTTCTAGCTAGAAGCTTAGGCTAGGTTTAATCCTAGCTATTATGAATAAACCAAAGGATGTACCGTACGTTATGCCTAGCCTAGGCTGGGCGGGCTGGCGGGTCTAGCCTAGCTAGGCCTAAGCATAGCTTGGTAGGCCTAGGGCTTGCATCATTCCGGGTGGCTGGCGTAGGCCTAGCATTGGTGTAGGCTAAGCCGAGGGGTGGACCGGCCGAGCGAGGAGCGAGGAGGTCTTCTGTAGAAGACTCTTGGGAAACAAGTAAACCTAGCCTAGAATCCATATTAGATTTTTGTGTTTTTTATAATACAATATGAATTGAATTCAAGTTAATTTTTAAACATTTTATGGTGATGAGTAGGCCTAGGCCCTTAAGAAGCCTACTAGGGCCTAGCCTATATAATAATATTTTATATTTTTTGAGTGGAGGATCAGGGAGGTATAAGATATAGCCAGTAGACCCTCTAGGCCTAGGCCCCATCCATAGGGAATACCACCGTCGTGTCGTCACAACTCCAGGAGGTGCCCTCATGGCGTTGGTTACCGTTCATTACGCCTGAATGACTTCATAATCTTAATGCTTTAGAATTGGGCTTTCTGGAATAGGCATTCTTAAAACATTTATAAGTACCTAATAATTTACCATCAAAATGTACTAAAAACACAAAAAAATTCATTTTGTCTCGCCAATAGCAACAGAGTAGTATCACATGTTATCGTGACGTAACACTATAGTACTCTATAGGCCTATGGTAATGTTTTTTAATTGTGCGGATGTTACCTAAACAACCAGCTCAATTTTGCACGTATAAATTGCTAGGGAAAAAATTTGGGGTTGGTGGGAGGATGACATATTCCTCGCGTAGGCCTTATTTTACAAAGGCATAGCTGGAGGGCTACATTATTTCTCGTGTGGGCCTTATCAATGGCGGATCCAGGAATTTGAAATAGAAAAAGCTCAGGGCAGGGCTTTCACAGATGAAAGGTCTATATTACCTACACACTGAAAAAATTTTTTTTTGCTCAGAAAATATCTCCAACTCAAATTTGCGCAGAAAACCGCTAGGAAAATAAATGCATGGAATCATAATTATTCCTTTCACATTTGTTGTACATTGAGAGAAGGCCTAATATTTGACAAAAATTGAGCAGATGTCAGCCCTTTTTTCCAAAATATGGGGATGGAATTCTGTGCCTAATTTTTGCTATACTTTACGATCTGGTCCTACCTGAGCCCCACCATGGTTGGGGTTACGTACCGGTAAGTAAGCAAATTATGATTATGGCACCTCTAGATTGTTGGAAATGTCACTCTCAGATTCCAATATAATTTACTTTTTTCTCTTAATTTTTTTAAAAATTTGAATCTGCCACTGCTTATTTTACAGTCCGGAAATCTTATTTATAAACCATAAAAATAATATTTTTCTTTAAAAAATAAAATTTTGCTGGGATTGGGGCTTTAAATTAAATACTGAAATTAGTTATATATCCTCATTTAATTTATTTTTGAATAGACAAGAACTTCTAGTCATGGCCGGAAAGAGTTTTGAGTATACTAAGGTTTTGCAAGGATTGGCATTAGTAGGTGGCAGTGACTTTGAAAGCTGGAAGCATCTGTGTGCGAAATCTGGAAATATACGAAAAGCAGCTTTGGAAGACATTGACAACCCGTTACAACTTATCGAACTGATGGAACGAAAAAATCTTCTCAGTGAAAATGATGTCTCAATGTTAGTGAGTATTATGCAGGAACTGGGCAGAATTGAACAATCAAATAAACTGGTTGAGTACGAGAAAAAATGGGCATTGACGAAGGAAACGCAAACAACAAAATACAATGATTTACTTACAAAATTTGATCACTCATTGAATGACAGTGAAGTCCAACAATTGAAATTTTTGTGTCGCAACTACCCAGGATTTACACCGGACAAGAGAGCTACGATGCAGACTTCTTTAGAAATCTTTGACCATCTGGAACGAGCTATTGTGCTTGATGAAAATGAAACCTCTGTTTTGAAGGACCTCATGAAACAAATTGGTCGACTGGAACTTGCTAAAGATGTTGAGACATACGAAGAGAAGTACCAAGGAAAGTCAGGTACAGTATGACCAACCAATATTTTCCAACACCCTTGTCTGAGTGGTGGCTCCAGAAATGTGCTGATGAGGGGTCCGACATGGTGGTCTGAACCACAGAGCCAACTAGAGCCTCGAACAGGTCCCGCAATAAAAAAAAATCCTGGAAGGGTTCATGGGGGCAGCTTTTATAACTTAATATGGCCCAAAATTGTGTTTTTGGACCACAATATTTGTGATTTGATTGGCAATAAAAATAACATTTTGGATAGGCAAATTAATGTTTATAGTCCGACAGTTTTGTTGTAGCGTCAGACGACCGGGGACCAGGCCTGTTCTACGGGGGAAGTCCCCCACCCCTTGCTGGCACCACCACTGTTCCCTTAGCAATGTATTCATGAATGCTCCCATAGTCTGTGCCTTGAGCACCCTTGGTGGAGATGCACGCATTATAAATAAATTTTATTATTCTATTATTATTATTTAATTTTTAAGTTTTATATGACAATTCATGGAGGAATGAAATAGATTCTTACATGAACAATTTCAGGGCCTGCGATATGACATCATCATGCCTAAACTGTATATCATATGGGCCTGATATTGTTCATTGATACAATGACATACATGAATCTTGCAGAAAACTTTGTCTGGCACTAGGGATTCCTAATATACATAAGTTTCAGTTCTCCCAAACCACAATTTCAAAAGCCTACTAATGCTCTCTGTATGCCTAAAATTCAAATATGCACCATCTTCATGATTTAAATCCGATCCTAATCGGAATTCTGACAGCCTTTCCGATGCGCTTAACACCAGCGCCATCCCTATTCTAACACACTGGTTCCAATTATCTGATCAGTTTCGTAGGCTTTCTGATCGAAAAATTTGAATTTGGTGTGAATACACCTTAAAATCTGTAATTTAGCATTTTTTTTATTCCATGCTAAAGATATTTGATACAACTGAAAAAACCTTGAATTTTCATACTGTAAACAGGAAGTAATGTTTTTTGTTTCTTATTCCCTTCTGTCAGGTCTAATTGATGCTCAGCAGGAAGGCCTTGAAGGTACGTATTATTATTATTTGTTATTATTAAGTCAGGATTTGCTTTTCATTTTGTAAAGTGTACAATATTTTCAAAAATAATAGAATATGAATTCATTAAATAACCTTAATTTGTTTACAGTATTGAAAAAGAAACAATAAGTTCACCACATTCAGTGAATTCTGTGGAATTGCCTATCTAATGTAGAGGGCGAAAATTAGATGGTTTACAGTACAAGCTATTCCTTTTGTTGTAGTGGGATTTGATACACACATCAGTGGCGGATCTACAGTAGGGATTTGAAATAGTGGGGGCCCCAGTGAGGGACTTTCACAGATGGAGAGTATAAACCACCTCAGCCCCATCATGGTTAGGGCTGAGGTAAGAACATTTATGATTGTGGCACACCTAGGTGGCTGGAACTGGCACTCTCAGACCTAAACTTGATTATAATTTGGCCTTTTTTTCTCCTTTTTAAAAAATAATTTTGACAATTTTATGGGGAATGGGCCAGCGAGAACCCCCCCCCTTCCTGAATCCACCACTGTACATTATACCAAGTGCCTAAAAAGACGAACGAATAATATCTAGGGTCCCAAGTTCCTGTAGAAACTGTTGCGCAAGTCAGATGGAGATTTGCAACTCGCGTAGCTAAAACATGTGTACATTACAAGTACACGTGTGTACAAATTTACCGCCATGTGTACTATAGAAACAAAGAGGCTTGAGCATGTTTGGGTCACTGATACATTATTGTGGCCCAGGGTGTTCAATAAATCCCACGTCTGCCTTTTTGTCTGGCCTGATGATTTGGTAAATAAATTTTTTTTCATTTCCATGTTTTTTTTATTAAAGACTTAAGAGAAGAGTTTGACGTAGTTGTCAAATACATTGGGAGGAACTGGCGGCAACTTGCACGCCGTCTCAGGGTCACGGAGGCCGACATTGATTGCATCATGGTGAAACATCCAAACAATCTACGAGAGCAGTCAAGAGAGTCCTTAAAGATTTGGCAGATTAACAACAGAAGTGCAGCCACCAAAGCAGCACTAATAAGTGCATTACGAAAATGCGAGTTTAATTACATTGCCGATGTCATGGAAAAAAAGATTACCGAGTGATACTGAATTAAACCTCATATTATTTGAAAGCTTATAAATAAACTTTATAGGTTGAAATAGAAGGATCAGATTTTTGTCTTGAACCTTTAAAAATTGACTTTAAGGCTTAAGCCGAGCACTTACTGCACCGGACAGACGTCAGCCTGTACGCAGTGCATGGCGTGTGCGCAACGGATCGTTTTTAATGACGATCCGTTCAGACTGCCACCGAAAATCTACAGACGGCATCGTGTCGTCTAGCGCTCACAGGGACCGGAAATCATCGGCAAACGGTTGTTCGACCGTCGTACGATGCAATAAGTGCCTGGCTTTATTTGCACGCTGCATCAATTGATGCAATTTCACGAAGTCCTCAAAGTGTGTTGAGAAAGGATGTTGTACAGATGTCAAGCAACACATCCTCGAAGACAGTTTGTGCAATGATTTCAAACACAAGTTCTCATAAGGAACAAGATGGATTCGTTTTGACATTTGGTTGATACAGCGAAGTCAGCATTTACATCACAGAGTACAGTAGTTGAGAAAATTTTTTGCAAAATAGCATCAACCGGGGAAAATGCTTTAAAGTGTAATTACAAAATTACTGATGATTATGAAAAAAAGATTACAACATAAATATGATGATGAATGGTTTCAGTTTTCTTAGAAATAATAGGATAAAGGTTTTTGTTTCGAAGTTTTAAAAAAATGACTAAAAATATCATATTAAACAATTATTATAGTTGATATAACAACAACAGAAAAATGTCTTTATTGATGCTTAAAGATGGTGTTGGATGCTAAAGTGATTTCATCTTGTACTGTACTATATTTTCTTTATACATTGTCATATTTATATCATCTGCAATCTTTGATCTGACTGATTGCAGTGATTTCTAAAGTTGGGCACACACTTCGCTGGTGGTCGTCGACTGACTCGATTCCATAGAGAATGCAACACGATGAGGCTTGTGCAACAGATCGTTGTTAGTAGGGAGCTTTGTTGGCGCGATGCTAAAACAAAATCTTTCATGCGTGACCATCCTACCGGGCGTCCTACGTTCTCTGCATGCGTAGATTTGACCAAATTGCATCCTAGAATCCACGCGACTAGAAAAACTTATGTTCTCACATGCGCAGATGATTTTTAGTGACTTCGTTACGTTCTACGTCCTACCGTCGCCTCCCTATGATGATGCGCCCAGACCGCCACCCATAATCAGCTAATGGCGTTGCATGGCAAGCACCTCACAGAGAGCAGAGATGGATGCATCGGTTGACAGACAGTCGTAAGACCATTTTACAACATATTATGTGCTCGACTTAAGACTTGTTTATAAGACTTGAACTTTAACATATATTAAACAATTATTAATAAATTTATGAAGCTATGCAGTACAAGGAAACTCTACAAAATTGGATAATTAAAATCAAATGCATGTAAATGTTTTTTAGGGGAATTTTGATTAATTTAATGGTGAACTAAAATGAAATTCCGAAAGGACAATTAAGTATATTGATTAGTCTTCGACTTCTTAAATTTCAGTGATTAAATGTTCGTTACAGTATTCTATCATGTGAAACAATTAATGTAAATAAACCGATTTAACACATGCTGTTCCATTAAAAAATATGTAATAAGCAATATAATATGTTCAACCCTACGTCGTGTGTGGTGGTCTGTGGGTGGTGGTCTGTGGGTTCTTAGTTTGATTCCATTGTTTCAGTTGGATAACTGAAATACAAGTTGCTATAGCAATTGTTAAAGATAGTAGTTGTCAATGGACCGTTTATAGCACTGATGAACTTTCGGCCTACTGTACACGACCGTCAAGAAATTCAGGGAACAGTTTGTAAAACAAAGAAAACCTAAAGATACATTCTAGAAATTGAGCTCTTACAGGCAAAAAAATTGCCAACACTCAGACTTTTCTAGCTAAAACTTTGCAAGTATATTATACTATGAAAATGAGTAAATGCACAATAAGATTAAAATGTTTATCCTGATTGTAGAAGAGATATATTTGCAGAAAAACTATAAAAATAATATTAATTACAACTTATTGTATGCTGTGTCATAGTGAACAGGACTATTTGACCTTTGTGCACATGGGCCACTAATAATTAGTGCATGGTTCAGGTGGTAAAATAAGATTGGTACTCTTATTATTTTCTCGGAAAATATATTAGTTATCTATTAATAATTAAGCTTTTATTGCATTTTTGCATTCAGATGTTTTAAATGTTGAAAAGTCTTTTTAATCATCTAATGATAATCAAGTTTTTATAACATTCAGAATGTTTTCTTTGTTAATGTGTTTACCCAATATACTTTTAACAAACTTTAATTTCTTACTTTGTATATCTAAGTTAGGTTTAGTAGCTTCCAATTGAAAATCAGAATAAGAAATATTATCATGTTGAGTTTTGTGTAAAACAGTCTGGAAACTGAAATGTTTTGATCCATTTTTTGATGGTCTTCATTGGCGGTCCAGGAATTTGCAATAGAGGGGGCCCAGAGAGGGACTTTCACAGATGGAGGGTCCATACTACTTCAGCTCCACCATGGTTGGGGCTGAGGGAAGGAAATTTATGATTATGGCACCTCTAGAGGCCGGAAATGCACTCGTAGACTCAAAATTTGAGTAAAATTTTCTTTTTTTCTCAATTTGTTTTTAATTTGAAAAATTTAGGAGGTGGGGCATGGGGTGCCCTGGACCAGCTGGACACCCTTGAATCCACCACTTGTCTTAGGATGCAAGATGTATTGTCCCTTTCAAAATTTAGTAGAAGTAAAATAAAAAATGATCTACTTAAGCATAGAAATTAGTGTAAGAAATGTCTACGCTTAATTTTACTGCGAAAAATGATAGAAGCACTTCCAGTCACTGGAATTGTTAATATTATTTTTATTATAATTTTTAAAAATCAGGGTACACATTTGTTTACTTCAGTAATTTCTATGCTCGAGTTAAAAATGTGTACATCACTGCAAAATGAGCAAGTTAGGCCTACCGTATTAACTCGCCTGACAGCAGAGTTTGAGAAGATTTTTTGATGATTTTTGTATGTCGGGCGTATAAGATGACCCCCATTTCACCGTCAGAATTCATACTTTCTGCTGCTTTCTATGGTCTTGATACTGCATCCAGCTGGCTAAAAACGGAGCTATATTTAGGGCTAATCTTCCAAATAATACCATTTTATGAGATTTTAAATGTTCATAAAAATCTCATTTCCCTGTATTTTAAAATTGCATTCATTCATACTAACATTTTAGTAGCTTAATTGCAGTTTAGTAAATTAGCATGTTACAGACGATCCGCACAAAAGACAAACATGATTTTTAAAATCTGAAATTTGTTATGTTGCGCATGTAGGCATACATGCCAAGTTACACTAATTTGCAGGAGCGATATATTTGTTCTAAAAAATCCCCCCCCCCTCCTCCTGAAATGTATTCTTTTTGCCACTTTTTGGGTGGTATTTTTACAAATGAGAATCTAAGAATCAGCATTTTTCTTACGATTGATTTTTCTGTCGTGTCCTATCCCACTGACACAAGCTGCTGTCATTGTATTCTCTAATGCTGTTGATGCTGCTAGTTTGATCTGATTAAAAAACTAGCAAGAGAAGTTTTTATCTGACATGATTTACTCTTCCAGAAAACTGTAACACATGCAACGTATTGCCCGGCCCGCTATATTCTAGGCAGCTCAATTTAATTGGTTGAGCGTTTTACTTAAGATAGAAAGCAAACTCAACTCAACCCTGGTGTAGTGTGCCATTTTTAGTGTGTAACAAAACTAATCCTATTTTAAGTACAGCTTATGATTTATATTTAGCGAGATGACTACAAATTAGATATTTTTTTAATCATAGGCAATATTACCCTTAAGCGCGAGAGCGACCTCAAATTTTAAGCAGTGTATGGTGTTAGACGATCCCTGTTTTTCAATCATAATTTGCTATTTTAAGCCTAGTATATGCAGTCATTTTTAGGGGACAATATGTCTTCTGTTTTGATTATCTTACTTTGTTGAATGTGATTTTTACATATTCATTTTTTAAGAATTGATCTCTAAAATTAACTGAGGGTACATATTTAGGCGATAAAGTTAATGCTATATTATAATACGCTATGCAGTTTACACAGAAATAATATAGGGCAACAACCTACATATACTGCTCTGTTGCACAAGTGGTTCAAAATTTCATCCTTGTAGCATTCTCATTTTCTAATGGCAACATTATTTATGTGAATAAAAGAGATGGATTTCTATCAGATTTTGTGTTTTGAGTATTGGATAGTCATTCTGTCTGCTACTGCTACCAATCACTATTGGTTGTGTTGCATATCATGTCAAATTGCAACTCATATGCAGGGGTCCGAAGTTGGAAGAAGTAATTACCAGGATTCTTCCATGGTTTAAATGAGCTTTCTTTGCACGCATAATTTTATTTTGGCAACACCCATCGACACATGATACTAAAGGGGCAACACAGTAGTAAAAACTTGCAGATTTAATTACATTGTGAGAGGCCGTCCAAATTTCAGAAGAGACTTGGAACTCCTGCATATGGCCAAGTGGTTAAGCCCAGGTCATCGCAACCTACAGCCATAATATCCGCGCTGGTTTGAATGGCATGCTTACCTGTGGTTCTGGTGGTGGAACATGAGTCTTCTTGGATAAGGACTACAGTATAAACCGTAGGCCCAATGTACACAATTAGCTCCTGTGCACTCAAAAGAACCCAGTACATCTTTCGAGACGAGTATGGGGTTACCCAGGTGTACTGGTGCAAACGACCCTGTGCTTACGGACTAAGTAGGACGTACCTACTTAAATGTAAACATGTACTATTCACGGTGTAACTCCGGGTGCATGGCTACAAGTCTTATTGTAAAAGCCTATTGTACATTGTTCATACACAACTCATTTTTTGAAAATTATGGAAACAACTGCGTATGAAATAGTTATGGAAATTACTTAAAATTCCGTTTGATTGTTTTCTGGGTCCTGCAATGTTCGAAAATTTTGAGACCCTATTGGAGCTACCTTGGTTGATTAATGGATATTCATGCAATTTTTTGCAATGTAGGTAGAGTATAAATAATTTATCACTAATGCGAGCTATTACTGTGCATTTATAACGCAACTTTCAGTTGTGAAGCTAAGCATTCATTGTCAAAGAACTTTGGTTGTTCATTTTAGTTACAACATATCCCAGAAAACCTCATGTACATTCCATTAGAGCATTAGCAGTATGGACATGAGACAAAGCAAATCTGCTTTCATCATGCTGATATTTTCCAACTCTGACAGCATTGTACGATACGATGTTTAAAATTCTACGACGCGAACATCCCGATGCAGACCTATCGCGTCAGCGTTTAACTCGCACAGACCAGACATGACAACAAATCGCGTCAGACTGCATCGTACAACGCTGTCTGAGTTGGCCTTTAGACTTGTACACCTGAATATTACAATAGCAACAAAGTAAATCTGTGGCATAACTTGAGTTTAATAATGATAAAGCCTAACAAATACACCCATTATAATGGAACATAGATGATAATTCTAAGATGCCTCATACATAGATCTCCACTACTAAATCCAGGCCCATACTTTACTGGTATAAAAGGAAAAGTAAAGGGGAAAGGAATAAGGAGTTCAATTTCTTATTTTTTTTTTCTCTTTGACCAATATCGTCGGTCACAATCTCTTAATAAATCTACATTTTCTTTCCTCCCAACTTTGCACAGAAACAATTTCTTTCGAAAAAGAATTTCTCAAGCAAGATAACTTTGATATATAGCTTGGGTAATTTGAATCAAAAAAGGAAAAAAAAAAAAAACAAAAAAAACAAAAACCAAACAATGGATCAATTGCAGCTTTTCCGATGTAAACATATACTGTTGTACACCAAATTCAATTTAAGATACTTTAGATTAATAACACGAAAACGAGTTTGTGCACCATATACATATACATGGTTGTTTTTCTTTCTGCAATAAATGCACAATTCTCCGCCTACCACAATAGCATCATAAACGCAACAATGTACAGTACAACCGTATGCATATTTTTTTTTTGAGAATAACTTCCGATAGACACTAAAAAAGAAATTGCCTTTTCAGTCCACAATAAGACATTGTATCTCATAATTTGATACTGTGGAACCCTTTTTTTGCAAGGAGGTAAAACAAAAATTCAACTCATGCACAACTCACTAGTAATTACCAACTATTTTATAAGGAACAATTCATATTATCATGGTTTTTAGAATATCAAAATCCAAATGTGCTCCACTTATGTATCTTTTTTTCATAGGAATTTAACAGCTTCTCAAGACTAAACAACTAAGAGCCTCTGTGATTGATCAGCGATTTCAATCACATGGCGGTTACTATGGGGATAAAGTTTTATTTAAAGAAATGGGGTTTGCCACACGATCAAAATTGTTTATCATTACCATGATTAATTCAGCCATAATGTAATCAGAATAGCAGGAATTTTAGTTGAGGAAACTTGGGGGGGGGGGGTTCCAAGTACAGTATTACTGTTTTAAACTTGGGTTTCCGGCATGACACCAAAGGGGAAGATAATTATGGTTAAGGTAATAGTTATGGTTAAACAAAATTAGTTATTTTAACTCAATGGTCTGCAACGCAGTATACGAAAATACCACCACGGTTTATTGTATTAAACATTGTCGACTGGTAGCAGAGATTTTGGAGTAATCAAACATACCGCCGTATACAAAACATACCGATTTTGGAGTAATCAAAACATACCGCCATGGTTTCATGGTGTAAAATACCAATGTGGACCAAATATGAAAAGTTAAACTTAAATGTGTGCAATGCTTTAGGTGCACCATGGTGGGAGGATCACCATGGTTGGTTAACTTTGTATCCTGCCGAAAGCACCATGGTGAGGAGATCCATGACATATAAATGCATTCTTGGTCTTGTGCCTGGTATAAGCAAAGGATAAATGAACATGTCCCATCGTGGATGCTGGTAGAGGTGGTAAACTTGATTTTGATTACATGGTCTACTTATTTTCAAAGTATTAAGCCCAATCACTCCACACCTGAAATAAACAACAACAAAAAATAATTATTTTCAGTTGATATACATTACAAATGGCGAGTTGAATAAAAAGAACGGTTAAGACGGGCATCGCTACGTACAGACATAATATTGGTGGTTGTACTTACATTTTTATCTGGAGCATCTGCAGAACCACTGCTCCAAGCTCCAAATATTGAATTTGATGTCTACAAGGATGAAAGACACAAATTAGCACAAGTGAACTTATACATAACTTAATATTTTCTTTTATTTTCTCAATTGGCTTGAAAAGAAATACGAAAATACCAACACGATTTTATGTACTACAAAATAACAAATGGTTTATTATTTTAAAAAAATGTATTTGTTGGAAACACAGGTGAAGTATATGAAGGGAAAGAAACAAAAAGAAAAGCCATCTAAGGGAACTAAAATTATTAATTGACACAATGCTCTTGGACCCAAATATTCCTAGCTTACCATCATAGGCGTAGTCATGTGGAATTCTCCGTCTATATTTGTACGGCGTCCAATAACACCAGCACAGTTTATCTTGTGGTTTTCCAGAAGGCTCTCATCCATGGGTGATGGGGCCGTCTGCAGCCAACTTTTACTACCATCCCCTATGTTAGCAAAATATTTTAAAATATATTAAAAATGGCGAAGACCTGTAAAACTCTTTAGATATTTAGCAAGGATGTGGTGTGCACATGCTTATGGGATACAGTCATCTTTCACTGTGCCGTTGGGTATTTCTTCACTGCCTGTGTATGACTTATTGCACTGCTTTTAAGGTGGTTTTAATTCACTTTTGTGAAGAAGATGGTTTCTGTTTATGTTCGTATACTGCACTAAACTTCAGAATTGAGTAAAACATGCAAGTGCTGGTGTTTTTCGACATGCAGATTCGTCAAGCAAGAAGTTAAAATTCTGGGATTTAAATTATTTATATCCATAGGATTTATATTATTAGTGTGAATTTTAGCAGGAATATCTTGGTTAGTCTGTGTAACATTTGTTCAGCTTGTCTTGTACGATTCGTAAGTACAAGCAAAATTTAAATTCTTTTGTACAGATATAGGATTAACTATTTCAACTCTATTTGGTCCTCTTCAGGAATGTTATTTTTGTAATGCAATGAAAAAATCTTTGCAGACAATCGAATTGCACTGAACACAAGAAAACTTACCAGGTTTGTAAGACCAAATGTTGTTTACTGACTGGCAAGTTGCATTGCCATGTTCTGCTGGCGGCAGTGTGGGAAAACCAGTTGGTGTTCGGCGCTGCTGATGTTGACTTCGTTCTGTACCTATTGGACGGAGCTTTATATCCTGAATGGATAACCCGCTCGTATCGGATAGAACTGGGCTGGATGACTCCGTACTCGAACGTGGAGAAGCTCCCGGTGACCCGTCCTGTGACGTACCGCTGTGTGTTGGCGACTGCATGGATGGTGTTATTTTCACGGGCACAAAAGGCTGCGCATTGACATTCAGTTGCGACCTTTCCTGAAGATCTCTCGGACTGCAAGGGCTGGTTTGAGATGGTCCGGTGTACGATTGTGGAAACGGTTGGGAAGTCGGTGTTGGAGCCACAGGGAAGCTGTTTGGCTGTTGGCGGAAGGCGGCTGAAACAGGCATGCTGACTCTGGAGGCTGGATTACTAATTATTGAACCTGGTATAACTGAATTACGAAGACTGGATGATATAGGAACACTGACACTACGATTAAAGCCTGGAGCTTTCGCTTTTTCTACAGCATCCGTGGGGATCAGTGTTTCAGTTAGTGAAAGAGGTGTGCCTTGTTTAGGTTGAGCTGGCTGGCCAATAGGACCTACCCTGAACATATCGGGTGAAAAGAGGTTGTAAGTTCTTGGAGCAGTGGTGGTTACTGTGGCAGCAGTCGGAGTTGAACTTCCTTGAATAGAAACAGAAGTAGGGCGGCCTATAACCTGCTCCGTGAAGTGCTGATTAGGAGCACCAACAGTTGGTTGTATCAACGAATGGTTCCCAACATGATGCGATGGTGGTGCATGACTGGCGGCAGCATGAGGGTTTCTGACAGGTGCTTCCGACATTCTACTGGAGAAGTTCACAGGTGTTTGCATCCCAAGTGCCTGCATGCCAGGATGCCTTATAGGGATGCCCGTGCTCGGGTTATCCCCAGCATTAGGCATGTGCTTGGTCTCTAATGGGAAAAGCTGGCGTATTGCAGAGCTATGTCGGACTGGCGGGAAAGGTGGAGTGATCCCCGGCACCGGAGGCCTCACCATTGAAGCTGATGTTGGATGTCGCTGAAGCATGGATGGGCCTGGAGGATAACCAACAGGAAATGGATTTTGGGAATGCATCTTCGGCCTGATTCCTGAAGAGTTTGGCAAATCCATCCCATGCAACGGTGTCACTCGGCTCTGACTTGTATTCGAATGGGAAATAGAATTAATCACCGAGTGGGACGATGTGGAAACTGTCATTTTTACAGATGACATGTTGTTTCTTACACTGCCACTTTTGAACTGTGAACTTGGAGTTACCGAGGTTGACACACGTTGAGTGGTAGAGGAATACGTGCTGGAGTTGCTGCGAGCCACGGAGGATGTGATAGTAGCGGTGATTACTGAGGTATTGTGGGATAAATGAGCCTTTTTAAATTTTGGTATGATCTCGTCCAACTCCTTGTTAGGATCTTTTATAAGGGCGTTGATCAACTGGTGGGCATGTCGGGTGGAATCTGCTGAGCCCCTGTTGATAAAATGAAAACAAATCATTTATTTATTTAGGCTCACAACACATGCACCAAGGATGGTAAATAGGGAATATATCATTGTCCTACTTGTAACTATCTCTTTCACAAGACAAATATAGACATACGATACTTTACACAAATTTCAATATCATCTATATGGAGTGGAGTTGTTTTGGTCGTGAGAAAAAAATCCTGCAACACTGACAGGAATTGAATCCAGGAAGATGGGATTGGAAGGCAAGCATCATAACTATTGAGCTTTTCAACTCCAATCCAATTGAAGTTCTTTCAATTAAATATCATTCCAAAGTGGAAATACAAAAGATTATTTCTTAATGGTTCAAGCTAGTTATTCTATTTCAAAATTCTATTGGATATGTATTGAATTTATTATCAGTATGGAAAACATAAAACTTACTTGATATTAATAGTGCGTTCACCTCCTTTATTCTGCTTGTCAACATCAATATGTGCGCCAGTAACTTCACGAATAGCGTTGATATTACATCCGCCTCTGCCAATCACACGGCTTATAGCTGAAGCTGGAACAGCAACTTTCTTTGATCTGAAATTTAATAGAGGGAAGTATTTAGTAATGTGTTTCACTCATTATATAGGCACAATATAATATCCCGAAGCATGTGGGGCAGTGTTTCTGACTTAAATGCTTGACCGCAGTTAAATGGGTCACTGATAGACTAGTGAATTACTCAATGCACAACAGGACACAATGTGCTCAAAAGTCCACGAACCTAGCCACCAGGTATCTTGGAAAATTCTGCTTTATATAATATATATATATATGAATTAAAAAATAAAAATGGCTGTAAAATGAACAGGTTTCTTTTAACAATTTACCTCCGTACAACTTCCATCCAGCCGTCATCCCTCCGTTGTCCTCTCTTAGGACTCAAGATTAAAGACGGCGCTGATTTGCTTCCCATAGATGACACTAAATTATTTTCTCCCATGCGTGCATTCTTAGTCAATGAGATCGGCGTTAAACCATTGTAATCCTCGGACACCCTGAGAAAAATTCCAAACGATTGATTCAATAGCTAGAAATGGTACAATGAATTTAATGAAATCATGTACCTGTGCTACAACCTCGTACATGATACCATAGAGTCTATTGAATACCAACAGGCTTAATATTTAATTACATAATAATCTATGTATTATGTAATTACATAGTTAATTACATATTAATCTATGTATTATGTAATTATATAGTTAATTACATATTAATCTATGTATTATGTAATTATATAGTTTATTACACAATAATCTATGTATTATGTAAATATATAGTCAATTACATAATAATCTATCTATCTTGGCTGTAAATTTACACACTCTACAAATACAATTAGATATATTTTACATTCACACAACTTTCATTGAGTTATTACTCTGTTACCAGCCTCTTTTAAGGTCTGTCCATACTATTTGTGTTTCATGCGACAAAAACTAGGTGATCTCAGGGGTCGTAAGTTGGAAGAAATCCATTCCGTGAGATCTGTTTAAATGAGCTTTCTTAACCTAATCAACGTTATATTGCTGCGAATGGTGATACCCATTGGCACTGACTTCCATGAGACAACTGATATTAGTAAAAACCTGAAAATATTGTGAATTTGCGGGGAGATGGGTTGTTTCCCGGAAGCTTCTTGCTTGCTTGCAGGAGTCTGTCTCTATTTCCTGAAGCCTCCCGCGACTTCCGGGAGACTTAATAATAAGACCTGGGCTTCTTTTTTTTGCAAACTTTAGATGGGCTTTGTTTTGAGATGGGCTTCTTTTCGAGGCATTTATTTTGAAAAGAAGCCCTTCTTTTTAAAATAAATGCTGTATTATTACTAAATAGGACTGTAACATGAATCTGTAACATAGAGTGTATTAACTGGCACTAAATCACCTAAACTGCTGTATTGCTGTATAAGCTGAGCACGTTTTTAATTTATTCTGTTTCTTTGAAATTCATGTACAGTGTATGTACTGTACTATCTCGAAAAGAAGGTCATGTAATCTCGAAAAGAAGCCCATGGGCTTCTTTTTGAGGCTACATCTGCGCATGCGAAAACGTTAAGGTCACCTAGTCGAGTAGATTCTGGAATGCAATTTTGCCAAATCTACGCATTCAGAGAACGTAGGATGCCAGGTAGGACAGTAACGCATGAGTGATTCCGTTCTAGCGTCGCCGCACAAATCAGAAGCTCTCTAATGCTATTTTGAACTTTGAATCATAGATGACAAAAACACTCACATAGGTTTTTCCATATGCCTATTACTGCTTGCTTTCATATCTTTCGATGGCCTTTTTCTCCTTCCCCTGTCATTTTTACTATGCTCCGTGGTTGCCTTATAGTGCATTTCTTTCTTGGAACTTTTCACTTTATTCTTTTCGTTTTTCTCACTCTCTTTGGTGCTTGCGTCTACTGTCGCCGTCATTACTCGAGTGACAGAAGTTGTTTTGGTGATAGCTTTCTCCTTTCGGTTGCTCGGCTGGGCGGCTATGGTATCCGTGGTTCTGACTTTACCAATGGTCGTGGTGGTGGTTGCACTAGGAGGTTCTATTGGGACTGTTTCTTCAACTAAAATAATAAAATGATGAGAAATCAAAATAATGTACTCAAAAAGCACAGACACTTGTAGAGCTTGATGGGCGTGGACAAATTTCAACAAATTCCACATATGGAGCCACAAAAAAAAAAAAAAGGTTTGCAGTCAATGGATGCAGATTTGGACATTTTCAATCACAAGTGGTATTTTGACTTTGGATTGACCCTTAAGGATTGGACTACAGTTGTTCTTTGTTTTTCCCTTATACGTGTTCATTTGTTTATTTTGTATCTGTAGGGAGCTAGCAGTTGACGGACTCCGTGTCTGTGCTAGCTCCCCATCTGCCTCAAATGTATTTAAATATTTTATGTGACTGCAATTTTATGCAAGGCTATTTGAAATTGAATAAAGAAAGAAACTGAACTGAATTCATTCATGCGCAGATGCCTACAGTATGCCCAGTAAAAAACATGCCTTAACCAAGGGTCTCAGACTTGTTTGTTACACCACTGTTAAGGTTTTGTTTTGTCTTCTTGTTTGTTTATCTACCATTCTGGGTCACATTAACAAAGAGTGGATTGTGCTAACCTTGCGAAAAGCTGCCATCAAACAGGACACTTTGCGATTATCTTGACTATCAATATCAGCTTTGGCATTTACCAGGAGTTGCACCACCTCCAAATGTCCACCTGAAATGACCAATCAACAAATAAAAGTCAAGCATAAAAAAACACAAGCTATTCTCACTTTCTAGTGCCTTCCACATTCATTTTGTTCATTCTAATTGCATGGACGCACCACTGAACTGGTCTGTGCCACTGATTTGAAAGCAAGTATCAATATTTAATACACTGTACAAATTGCTGATTGGGTTCAATTACCAAATTCATATCAATTTATCAACAGTTTTTGTGACGTTTTCTAGGAAAGTCTAGATGCAAACCTCATAGCGTATGGTATGTAAATAATTTTCCTCCTAACCACTGCTTGAGTAGTGTCATTTCCTTTGCATTAGACTGTTCTTTACTAAATGTTCAAGATATTACAATACCTTAGATAAGTTAGATTTGATAGGTTTAATAGTGTTCAATGTTTATAGGTCTACAACAATAATTATATTCAAGACCTCTGAGGAGATGAGGTAATTATAATATTGAAACACACATTTTTAAGGCAAGAAATTATTTTAAGATTTATTTTGAACATACCATTGCATGAAAGCCAAAGTGGTGAATTGCCTTTCTTGTTTTTCGCATCCACGAGGGCGCCATATTGTAGGAGTAGCTCGACAAAGCGGTAATGTCCTTTGTCGGCTGCAATGGTCAACGCTGTATCTCTTGACGATGGAACCGGTGCAGCATTCACGTCGGCGCCTTTCTCAATGAGAACCCTGCCAACGTCGGCATACCCACCAGAGGCAGCTTCCATTAAAGGCGTCAGGCCAGTCTGACAAAAAGAAATTTTGATTAAAGTGTTTATGTCGCTTATTTTTCATTTTGTTTTTTTCTTTTGTCTCCCCTTTTCACTATCAGCCACTATCAGTAACAACATGATTACTTTTCAACACAAACTGTACTGTCTACAGGTGTACCCCAATGGTTCTAACAAGCTCCTTCTGCAAGTGACTGAGTGCTTGTAGAGCCAATGTTGGTAGTATCTAAATGAGATAATATTCCAAATAAATGCCCTCCCGCTTTCCTTAGCAACTTCTCATTTAGCATGCTTGGGCCAAGCTATTCTACTATGTTTGGAGTAAGTTCAATAAAAGCAAAGTTGTCAATCTTCGAGTCACATATTCACAAAACAAACATATCTCTTTGTCTATCGATTTGCATTTTCGAAAATAATAACAAGGGGGCATCTTTTAAATTACCTTAGCCCTGTGTTCCACGTTGGCCTTGCGATCCACAAGCAGACTAACCACCTCCGTACGGCCTTGGAAGCAGGCTAGAGTAAGCGCCGTATTGCGATTAGTTTCAATCTGCGCATTGATATCACTTCCCATGTCTAGCAACAGCTCTACGGCGGCTGTATGGCCGTTCATAGCTGCTAGCATCAATGGTGATATACCCAGTTTACTTCCGGTTCTGCATAAATAAAAAAAATTCAATTCAATGGGTGTATTACATGTTTTTGATATTATTATGGTCATCTATCCCACAATCTTAACATTATTCATTCAATTTACTTTATTTCAACCATGGAACCGTACAATTACTATGATCATTTGGGATTGCAAGGGGCCCCAAGTCTCCCAGAACTTGCGGTAGTCTCTTAGAAATCGGGACAACCTTCCGCACTCCTGCAAACAAGCAAGAATCTCCCGGAAATAACCCATCTCCCTCAAATTCATAGTATTTACATGTTTTCAATGTTTTTATTATCAATTGTTTCATGGAAGTCAGTGCCCATAGGTATAACTGTGTGCAGAATATTAAATTATATTTGTTAACAATGTAATAACCACTGCAGACCAGTGGAGGATTCAAAAGAGAGGTCTTAATTTTTTTCCAAATTATAAAAAAAAAAAAAAAAAAAGAGGGAAAATGAAAATTATATTATCAAATTTGTCTTAAGAGTGTCATTTCCAGCAATCTAGAAATACCATAATCATAAATTTTTTGACCCCAACCCTACATCTGTGAAAGTCCTCCCTACCACCCACCCCCCACTCCTCCTAACTTTGAATTACTGGATCAGCCACTGTAGATCTCCAAGAAATGACTTCTTCCAACTTGGGACCCCTGGGAGTGTCAAAATATCAACAATATTAATCTATCGTACTTACCTTGAATTAATCTCAGCCCCATGTCGTAGAAGAAGTTTAATTATTTTCACATAGCCACCTGATGCAGCTAGGCTGAGAGGAGTATAGTCGGAGACATTTCGATGCTCTTTGTTAGCACCACGGGATAACAACAGATCCACAACCTGAGCAAAATTGCAACATAACATTATAAATAAACACATATATTGTAAGATGCCATTACAGAGTATTACACTATATGATTTAAGAGCAAGGGATTTCTATGAAATTTATTCATTGATAAGAAACGGTACCAAAATATTTCAATAATTTTCATTTAAAAGCAGTAATTTGTAATAGAAACGAAACATTTTTTAAACACAATCTGATATGTTAACATATGTACTTTAATAAACCATGTGTTAAATTATGCTAAAATGTACCACTTAAAATACTTCATAATAATAATAAATAATAAAGTTCTTAACCGTTCTGAATAAACAGAACAAGTCGCTGTCATTGACTACCACAGTAGTTGACAAGCTTCAACAGTGCAAAACAAAAGAAGGTCCCTAGAGGGGGAAAATATGTTAGCTGACCTTATATTTCACTTTCACGTTCCTTGTTTTTTTTTTCTATTTTAGTATTAGCTAACCGTCTAATTACTTACTTATCTTCTCTTTTACTTTCATTCTATGCTTCCTTACAATAGGTATGATCACAATTTAACATTAATCTCTGATTAAGGACAAATTTAAATTTACTACCTAAAAGGCACACCTACATCAGAGGTCCAACTATGCATCCTAGCTATCTGTAAACCCTACCCTGACTGACTTATTCATATTGGAGGTAGTGTCGTCATACCAATAAGGTCCCAATTACCTTATTCCCCTTCCCCCAACATAACTAAGTAATCCTTTTATCATTGTACAAGAGACTTGATCGAAGTATATACTCATAAAGATGCTTACAGCACATTCTTTAACTTACATCGTATCTTCCACCAGAGCATGCCAATGATAGAGGGGTGTCTTTGGTCCGTTCCGATTGCGCTTCAATCTCAGCACCGTGATCAAGGAGGAGTTCGACAGACCGGGTGTGGCCCGCTGTTGCCCCGAGTATTAATGGCGTGAAACCTAAACAAAACAAGTCACATGAAAACGTGCAAGTCTAGTATAGCACATGGGAAGATATACTAAATACTTAAAAACATTTTAAACCATCATTATAATAGCCAGTACAGGTAGGTTATTCTGATATGTAAAAATAAAATGTACCTTTCTTATCCCTATGCTCCAAGTTTGACCCTTTCTCTAGCAGTAACTTAATGACCTCGTCATGGCCGCTAGCACATGCTATAGTCAATGCTGTATCGTGGTTGCTTTCGGTGCGTGCATCGATCTCGACCGGAGCGTGGAGTTCAGGGGGTGGAACATTACCGTAGTCAGCTGGTGAGGCCGGACTGGAGATGACCTTTGGTTGAGGGGTTGGCGGTGCAATTGGAGGAACTAAATCACTGGTGATGGTGGGGTAGCCACACTGAGTGCCTACTGAGTGGGTTACTGTCACTGGTTTTTTGATATCCTCTTGACACTCAGCATCTGTGTAAAGACACACAATACATTAGTATACAAATAATGAATGTTTACGAGCGCAATGGGAAGAATATTTCATGAGTTGAAAGACTGACTGTTGCATTCGGCGAGGTGGAGCCAATTTGAATGAAACAGTTAATCTTTTAACGAATGAAAATATATTTTTCTTTGTGCTCATAAACATTCTTTGTTTTATAACACACATTTTTTCTTCATTCTTGTCATTTGATATTTTATGAAAAAAAAAATCTACCTTTTTTCTGAATGGAGATTCTTGTCATTTGATATTTTATGAAAAAAAATTACACTTTTTTTTAATAGAATATTCCAGCATCTTTTAATCAATCAAAAGATTGTATTAGGTTGATCGTCATATCATATCCTAGGCAACGTGCAATGGGCAAAAGATGAATAGAAAGTTTTTTAGTTCCATGAACGGAACTAAAAAAGCATGGTGGAACTAAATTTGATGAGTGATGAAATGGGGCATATAACCAATGTCACGTGATACGAAATCTACCAATCAAATGACAAGGATCTATTTAGGTGTGTTATAATATGTCTATATAAATGATTGAGTATTTTAAAAAGCCATTTACATAGCAAACAGTATTTATGGTCTCAGTAAAACCTATGCACATTTAAATACAAGTGGAAAGAGCTATGATATAGCCAAGGTAAAGGCTACCCATAGTCTTGGTAAATATTAATCTTTAAATACAAACATTGCTTTAATGATTACTAAACATTCAATAATGCATCTAGGCAAGTCACTTGCATTTTTATACAATGCTAAGGCTTCTTTTAAAGTGTAATTCTTATTGTATTAGTGAACATTATTTGATAACATCATGTTTCTAAACTCATTACATAACTTCACATTGTAGAGATTTGTGGCAACAAAGGATAAGGCAGCTATGTTGCACTCACCTGAAACAGCGTTGACAGCATCTTGCAGAGTGTCTACAACAGCAGCTAAAAGCTTGTTCTTATCACTAGTCTCAGGCAGAACGTCATCCCAAGGAGTCTGAGTACCTTCCCCAATGAGCCCTTGTTCCACCTCATTGATAGGGCCAGGTCTGGCCAATAGGGTCTGTACATCTGGCAGTGGTGGTGTTGGAGTGATAATAGCTTGCGCTAGGTGAGCTGCAATCAGTTGATCAGGCTGGTAACCGTTTTCATCCGTTAATAGAAACGGCTCTGGTTCATCATCCGGTTCAAGATGCTTAGAATTAATGACTCCTTGGATGGCAACCGCTTCGCCGGATCCCTCTAAACTGCAGTCAACCGGCTCTTGATAAATGTTTTCTGATGCTCTTAGTAGCTGAGAATCGGATGCATCTAGTTCGTTATCATCCTCAGCGCCATCGCACAGACCTTTTCTTGACTTATTATTATTAGCTTCGGCTGCCGCTTCCGCTCTGTCGTTAATCTCTTCCCTGATCAAGGTTGCTGCGTTATGAGCGGCAAAAGCTCGATTCTGTACCACCTCTCGGAACTGGGCAGCAACTTTGGATGCTGTGATCTGTGACAGAGCTTTCTGTGCTTCCATACGCTCCTGAAGTTCACGTTCGACCTTCTGGAGCTCTGCGATTATCTGCTGCTTCTCCAGGATTTGTTCCTCGGCAGTTTTTTGACGTTTAGCAGACTTTGTGCTCGGGAAGTCTGATGGCCATTTTGCGACATTGTCAAAAGAACATGGAACATTATTGAAGAATTTTACGTATGATTCTGGATTTGTTTCGTTCTGATTGGACGGGTCGTATATTGCATTTGGGAGGTCTGGATAAGATTGGCCAGCTATTCCTGATAAAGCACCTGCTAAAAATATTAAAAAACAAGTGTAAATGGTAGAACACCAAGTTTTTTAGGACAGAAATGCTCTCTTTATATTCAAAAACTTTAACTTTAACTGAAGTTGTTATCCAGGTTTTACCAGTTCTATCTGGATCTATCAAATATCAAATGAAGTTTTGATTCAAGGTATTTCCTTACCTGGGATTACCATAGGGGATCCTTCTTGTGGATGCTTGTCAGGTTCTTGTGGCGGTACAACCATTGGAAGGGCTTGAGTTGGCACCCTGGGGATCTCTCCCTGCTGCTCTATCGGGGGTGTGATGCTACCCTCCATCGGTATACTGGCCTGGACCATATTGGCTGGGTATTCCAGCAATAGATCAACTACTTGTGAATGCCCTCCTTTTGCAGCCTCAATCAAACTGGTTGAGCCATCCTGTTGAAAGATGGAAAATTATTTGTACATTACATGCCTTAATTGTACTGTTTTGTGAATGACAAAAGGAACCTATTATGATTGGAAATGTGTAAAAAGTAAAAGATCTCACCTTGAGTTTATGCGTTGGATTTGCTCCGTGAGCTAATAGTAACTCTACAACAGATAAATGACCTCCGGCACATGCGAGGGATAGCACAGTGTGGTCATTATTGGTGGTTGCACGATTAACATTTGCTCCTGCAAGGTCAAAGGTCACGGTTTTACATTTTCATTATTATTATTGTGATTATCACAATCATTACAATCAGGCTTAAAAAAAAAATTGTTTGTTTGCCCTGCTCACCCACCCCTAACTAACTAAAAAAATATAGGTCCGGTAAGACAAAAACACTTTTTTTTAGCTTTATTCTTTACAAATTAAAAAAAATGTCAGTGAATAGATCTCTATTTTTTGCCAGATGCTCTACAAAGTTGTCTCAAATTGTTGTCTGATGTAAGATATTGCCATTCTAGGCTTACGTTCATTGAAAAATGTCAACTGTGGGTTATTTATATTCCATCTGATGAGTAATCTTGAAAATTCCACCCGCCCCCCTTTTTATCATTTAAAAAAAAGAAGGGCAAACAAAAAAAAAAAAACCCACTTTCTTAAGGCCTCATCATATCACCATAATTACTTACCTTTAACAATCTACTTTTAAATATATTTTTTTTTTTCTTTTGATGAATAAATTTGCTGGGACCAAATGGTATGAAAATCTTGTCAAATTTTTTGACATCGTCGTCTTAATCTGTTCATGGCATTAACAACTGGCACTAAACAAAACCATCAATATAATGATTAACTGGTTACTTAAAAAAAAAAAAAAAAATTCTCTGCTAAGTATTTTTTTGGAAGAAGGCATACAAACAAGCACCAATGTCAAATAGCTTACCTCTACTGATGAGGAATTGTACAGTGCATAGATGTCCCGCCCTGGAAGCTTTCATTAGTGGTGTTCTACCGCCTTCAGATTCATGCTCCTGAAAATTTATGTTGAGGAAAATGCTTACACTGATCACATATAGACATGTTATTGGCTTTGATGTATTAGTAAAGGTTGCTGGTACCGGCTACCGGGTAGCACAGACACAAAGGAACACTTTGGGGGGGGGGGGGTTTGAAGAAAGTCATTGATCGAGTTACTAGTCCACATAACGAGCACCAGGAGCATCTTGTTTGATGGATACTGGCGCTATACATTCTACATTATTATTATTAATTATATTATTATGGACGAATTTAGAATAGATATTTTGTTTATTTATGTTCAAGACGGCAATACAATATAAAACAAAGGTTAAAACCTACCAAGTTAGCCCCAAATGCTAACAAGACATCTGCAACATCAGTATGGCCATTTTCACAAGCATAAGTTAAGGCAGTGTCGCCTGTGGCAGTGGTGGCATGCACGTTAGCCCCTAAAGAAAAGGTGAAACAAAACAAAAAAAAATAAATGCATGTCAATACATTTGGCATGAAAAGACCCTTGGGGGGGGGACACAAGTTACTGTATGAGCTAGTCCACACCTCGAGCGCTTTGAGACCTCGGAATAAAGCTCCAAATAAATAAAACTACATTAAATTGAAAGCAATTATGTTAAGAGGACTACGGTAACTGTGAACCCTTCAATTTCTAGGAATCACTAAATAAGGTGTTCGACATACAACTATAGAGTCAATGCACAAGTCAAACGAAAACCTCTAAAACTGCTATTTAATTTGTGCAACTGCAATAGGAGGCATAGCAATTAAACTATTCCACCTCATTGAAATTTTATGCAGAGATGACTGGTCCACATAACAAGCACCAGGTGTATCTTGTTTGATGGATACTGGCGCTATACATTCTACATTATTATTATTAACTATATTATTATGGACGAATTTAGAATAGAAATTTTGTTTATTCATGTTCAAGACAGCAGTACAATATAAAACAAAGGTTAAAACCTACCAAGTTAGCCCCAAATGCTAACAAGACATCTGCAACATCAGTATGGCCATTTTCACAAGCATAAGTTAAGGCAGTGTCGCCTGTGGCAGTGGTGGCATGCACGTTAGCCCCTAAAGAAAAGGTGAAACAAAACAAAAAAAAATAAATGCATGTCAATACATTTGGCATGAAAAGACCCTTGGGGGGGGGACACAAGTTACTGTATGAGCTAGTCCACACCTCGAGCGCTTTGAGACCTCGGAATAAAGCTCCAAATAAATAAAACTACATTAAATTGAAAGCAATTATGTTAAGAGGACTAAAGGCCAACTCAGACAGCGTCGTACGACGCAGCCCAACGCGATTTGTTGTCACGTCGGGTCTGTGTGAGTAAAACGCAGACGCAATGGTGTGCGTTGGGGGCAGTTGCATCGTAGAATATTAAACATGTTTAATATTTCTCACGACGGCTTAAGACTGTCCCCGACGATAAATCGCGTCGGGCTGCGTTGGCCGACAATATCTGAGTTGGCCTTAAAGTAACTGTGAACCCTTCAATTTCTAGGAATCACTAAATAAGGTGTTCAACAAACAACTATACAGTCAATGCACAAGTCAAACGAAAACCTCTAAAACTGCTATTTAATTTGTGCAACTGCAATAGGAGGCATAACAATTACACTATTCCACCTCATTGAAATTTTATGCAGAGATGTAATAATAAATGACTCGCACTCACCTTGATATAGGAGGTATTTTACGAGGTCTACATGGCCTTCTTGCGAAGCCTCCATCAGTGGTGTTGAGCAGCCTAGCTCCATATCAGCACCGACTTCTATCAGGAACTTGGCCACTTCTAGGAAGCCTCCGCAGCATGCTAGCGTCAAGGCTGTCTCTTGTGTCTCTTCTGTCTGTGCATTGATATTGGCACCTAAAATTGAAGAGTATACTTTGACCATCTGATACATTATGTAGAATGAATAGTTGGCCATGCTAATGATATCTCCCTTGCACCTGAAGTAATGCTAAACTTTAGGATCATGTTAACCCATAGCATCTGGCTAGCCCAAAGCACCAAGACCACCAGGCTAGCTGTTTCAAATATTAAAATAGATGTTTACTGTTTATATCTGTATTAATAGCACTTTGTAATGGCATACACGATAATTAAATATTTACTGTTTCTTGTACTTGTTTAGTGTTTACTGTTTCTCTACAAAATTTGTAAAATTGGAAACACTTGTAATTACCTGTAATTTTGCCTAGCTAATGTTTGTTTGAACCTATATGCCAAGTGCCGGCTTAATGAACTCAAAATAACGACATCTATTTTTGTGTTAACTATAATATAAATTTAGTTCTTATAACATTAATGCTTACCCTTGGCTAGTAATAGAGCAACCATTTCTTCATGGCCCTCTCTGGCAGCTTCCATCAGTGGGGTGTAGCCTTCATCATTGACCTCTTCTATATTTGCGCCCCTGTCTATGAGTAGGGCAGCCAGGTCAACATGACCACCACATGCTGCCAAGGTGAGAGGTGATTCAAAGCTATCTGCCGGCATGTTAACCTAAGACAAAGTAGAAGGCAAAATTATTTGAAATGGATAAACATTTTGAAAGATTTGTAAAATAGTTAATGTAAAGGTATCATTCATTTGTATTTCATTTTCAGAAAAAGAGAACATAGGCTAGGGCAAGGGTGGGCATAAAAATTAGTCGGAGGGCCAAAGTGAATTTTTGATTTAACACCGAGGGCCGCATCCAAACTTTGGTGTTTTCAGTGAGCTTCCAATAACCTCCAAACACTGCTTTTACATCACTTTTTTTCTTAGTTTTAATGTTACTTTTTATATATGATTGGTATCAAGCCGTAAAAAAACCAAGGTGATTTCTGATAGGTGGGCGGGCCGCAAACATAGGGTTATGAATTCCTTGTCATGGGCCGCAAGAAAATCGCTGCACTTTGCCCACCTGTAGGCTAGGGTAAGAGTGCAAACAGTGTATGGATGCTTTTTCTTGTGTATTTGCTTACATTTACTGCTTTTCAAAGACAAGAACAAAATCATCAAAACCAAGTATTGACTTTTTTTTTTTTTTTGCATTTGCCTATGTTTGAGTAACTTATGATTAATGCTGAAGTGTTTGTTTACCTTTGTAAATTAATATGTATGTATGTATTATTAAATAAATAAAAACTATATGGAAAAAACAGTATTGACTTGAATCTTATCTTTATGAAGAAGAAAAATGATAATCTCAAAAGATCATCTCTAAATAAATATCAAATTTAAAGTATGTTTAAACTCTAATAATTTAAAAGTCAATCTTATTTTACATGCCAAATTGTTGTGTTTTCCATTAATTAACAATCTGTAAATCGAATTTTATACAAGATGAACAACTTTGTCAATGCTATTTTGGATTTGACTTAGGCAAGTTCAACTATAAAGGCATTTTAGAAACTTGATGAGTTCTCCAGATTTTACAATTGATCATATATTGTATATCTTCATGTGTATGTCTGTCAATCAATCAATCAATCTCAGACGTGATGCTCACCTGTGCACCATGATCCAGTAAGAGCTGTGCCACCTCTACATGCCCGTCCATCGAAGCCTCCATTAATGCTGTGTGCATCTCATCTGTCTTGTGTTCGTGGTCGGCGCCTGCTTCTAATAGGAACTTCACCATTTCAAGATGCCCTACAAAATAAACACATTAAAAATTGCTTATGGTGTCTTTTTTTTCTATTGTCATTAGATAAACAGTCACACATACTATGTAACCTCCTCCGCTTCTTAGGGAGTGTTCTTACAGTATTTGTGGAGCTAAATTAGTACTATTCAATTTCATTCCAAATCTTTCATTAACTAATACCCACATACTTCTAAGAAAAGAGGGAAAAAAAACATATCCTGCCCAAGGCCATAATAATGTAACCAGCAACGGATTCAAGCTTACAACCATTCAGTTGAAAGCCCAAAGAACATAATTTCCAAGAATATTTAAATCTCCTCTATTCTTGGAAGGCAAACAACTTAACCAAGAAAGTTACAGCTCTACTCTGATTAGTAAGTAAATGGCATTTAACTCATTGTGATGTGTGTAAGTAAATGGCTTTTAACTCACTGTGATGTGTTATTTTTTTCTTTTAGTCCAATGGAAGACATAAATGCATTTACCTTTATAGCAGGCCAGTGTCAATGCACTTTCTTTGAATTCGTTTGAGTGCGTATTGATGCCAGCGCCCCTTATCAGAAGCAGACGAGCCACTTCAACGTGGCCACAACTGGCTGCTTCCATCAGGGGCGTGTGGCCATTCTCATTATGGTCCTCGATGTTGGCCCCGTGCTCTAGTAACACCTGTACTACATCTTCATGCCCACCGCTGCATGCATACATCAAAGCTGTATTCCCTAAAAATAGAAGGGAAATAAGAATTATTATTACTACTGTGATTATTCTGTATTATTTATTGAGTATCATTCAGTAAAAAAAACACATACAAAAACAGTCCATTGCAACATATGCTGAATTGTGTTACTGAATATAAAATTACAAGTGTATAAATATATGACTAATCAGCAATTATACATTTACAAATCATTATTAAAAGATATACAGTGCACTATTAAACACACAATTCTGAACTACAAAATGTATACATAAACACCATAAACTGAATTAGGCATTAATAGCAACTTCATAGAAACACATGAACATGTGAACTGTAGAAACATGAAAAAATATCCTATGAAATTTTTACAGTCTCAACTCTCATACCTTACAACTTAATAGATTAAAACAGCAAGAATATTAAGCATATTGCATATTGCCATTGGACGCGAGAAAACATCATTTAACTTCTTTATCATATAGAGAGAATCATTTTTTTATGTTTATATTATTATCTTATACTGATACCACAACCCAATATTATGTTTATTATTTTAAATCTTAACAGTTCATAACATTTTTGATAAATGCACTGTTACACACATCGTCGCTCACATCAATAACTAACACAATCAAATTAGATTGTGTTAGTTTGTGAAATCACAAAAGCGTGTCAAAATACGCGCAGTTGTTGTTACAGACTTTTTGTATGATAAGGAATAGGAAAGTGCCTGACAACCAATACATGCTCGTTTTGACGCGCTACTGTGATTTCATGAACTAACACAATCTACTTTGATTGTGTTAGTTTGTGATGTGATCGACGATATGTAGGTCAATATATTGCTATTAATATCTGGGAAACTTTAACTTCTATATCATTTAGAGAGAATTTTTGTTTTACTGTTTATATTATCTTATACTGGTACTACCTCCCAATATTATAATGTATATTATTTTTAATCTCCCATCATTCATAACATTCTTGATGAATGCGTTGTTTCACATTATGTAGGTCAAACGACATCTACAGAGTGCCTTACATAGTCATAACATATTCAAATTAACATAGGAGACAGCATTAAAGAGAAGAAACAAGAGTAATAAATACTCAATAATTGAGTTGCTCAAAGTTAAATTACCTTTCGACACCTAGATATACAAATTAACACAGGTACTACTTAGGTAATGTATTTTTTTTTCAAGTATGCTCCGAGAAATTTACAGCAATAAGTAGCTATATACCCGAGGGAGTGAATTCGGCACATACATTAGCGTACATCTTGGAAGTAGTAACGTTGAACATTAGTAACGGCGTGGCCGATTCAACAAGCAGTATAACAAGCAAGCTATTATCATCATTAATTCACTAATACTTTTATATGCTTCGGTTGGATGCATAATCAGATTATGTCTTGGCTAATGGATTAAGGAATAAATATATGAATGAACTTTAATTTTAAAGGACTAAATTCAACCATGTAGCTGCCATGAATTATCAGAATATGTATTGACTAATGGAGTATGAAATAAATAAATGAATAATCTAAATCTTAAAGTATTAAATTATAAAGCAATTTATTTAAATATACTTAAAATGAGGTTACCCATGCCAAAAAGAATCATCATCCTTGATTTTTAGAGGGTTTGAAATATAAAACCTATACCATATGATTGAATAGGAACAATGTCATTTCCATACATGAATTATAGATTTTCAGATTATTTCTAGTAATACTCTTATATTCTTCTATGTAAATGTTACACAACATGGCCATGTGGCAGCCATGTTTGATATCTGAATGACTTAGAAACCAGTACCTGTTTGTGATTTGGAGTTGACGTGCGCTCCGTATTCGATCAGCAATCGCACGACGTCAACATGTCCCCCAGATGCGGCCTCCATAAGGGGTGTACAGTCACCCTTTAGGCCACGATCTTCAATAGCCGCGTTCATTTTTAATAACACCTGAAAAATAAACGAACTTAGATAATGTAGTGCGAGAGGTCAGACACTTTATTTACATTGTCTCTGGCGTGTAAGTGGGTTATAATTAAATCGGTGCAATTGTGTTGTTGACACTCTGGACAGCGTCGTTTTTAAAGGCAATGCTACAGTTACATCATACTTACCGATGGGTATCTACGTATATTCACCCGTGAAAGTGATGCTGTCCCAACATCGGTTGGTAAAACACAATAAAAAAAAAAATTCATTTCATCTAATACCTAGAACTGATTCTAGCTACATAAAAAACGGTGCTTCCCAGTGACTTGAAGATTTGTTCCAAAAATGTTTGACTAAAGCCGCAATCGCACTGGATTTAAAATAGGGAAATTTTTACCGAGACTGTGGGTAACATTCCAATGGGTAAAGTTCCTGTCGTTCGCACTGGGATTTATCGACGTGGTTAGTTTTACCACAGGCCAAGGTGAAACTAACCATTCGTACAGATTCAACTATTGGGGGCTCAGATTGCCTACGTTGACGCTCACGTACGACAGATCGTAACAAGCTAAACCGCCGGGTTCTCCTTCTTGTTGTGACAGTGTTTCTTTGGACTAGGCCCACATCATGTTGTATTTGTTGATAATCGCGATGGATTGTCTCACCAAGACCTAGCACATTTATTAATGCTCCATATAAATCGGCCATTGAAACAAACCGAGTAAACAAGTGACAAAAATGACAAAATTACTCAAAATCAAGACACTAGCAAACACGCGCGAAATTAATCAAGATGTTTGTGTGTGACGTTTTATTCCAGGTCACAGCTCATGCGTAATTGCCTGACAGCCTGAGGAAGGTCATTCACTGGGATGACTTGGGAAGTTTACCCGACTCGCGCTGTTCGCATTGGACTTTCCTGCTAGGTAAAACTAACCTGGTCAGTTTTCCTGGGCAAGCGGGACTCGGGAGGGCGGCTGCAGCCTCATCCAACGCCGAACTGACTGACGATGTTAACTTGCGTAAAATCTCAGGGTCTGTGAATGCTTTTCCATCAGCAGTCGTAAGCTTGTCGATACCTGATTAGAAGAAAATGCATACATTAATATTAATGTCATTCTTCTTTGTTACATGTTAATTATTACCAAAGTTTCTAACATGCTCTAAATGATACAAAACTTTGCGTTGGGCAACAGTGGCGTAACCAGGGCGTTTACACTGTGTTTGAGTACCACCCTCCGTCACTTTTTTTGTTCAAACATGAAAAACATAATAGTAACTTAATGGAAATAAATGGCAAAGTAAGGTACTATACTTCAGATGTTAACAACCAGTTTATGTTGCAGTCCTGACCATTGATATATATATGCTCCAACCCTAATTTTGTACCTTGCATAAATATGCAGTGTATTAATATTTCTATTAAGCATCCCTCTTTTCAAAATCCTGGATATGCCACTGTGCAAGACCAACTAACTCAAAATCTTAAAACTCAGTTTTTATTTTGCAAAATGTACATTTCTTTACGAAATTGTCCGGAATAAGTACTTCTATGAGGTTTAAAATATCTACTTCTGAAGCTTTAAATGATAATGCAATACCTCAAACTGGATTTTAGCCTCGAGGCTAGCATTAAAATTGTTATCAACCAAAATAAATGGGAATGAACTCTACAAGAAGCTGGCACTAATTATTAATGGCCTGTAGACAAAACAGTCGCTAGATTTAAGCAATACAATTCCTGTAGTCTTAATATGCCTTTACATTGTAGAAAATCTATCTATTTATGATTTTTTTTTATTTAATAGTAAACATCATTAAAAACTGAATTTGTTCTTGATCTCTAAGTTTATTGAAAATTTGAAACTATAAAAATTAATATTTAAATTAGAAAACTTTTTGGTGGCAGACTTATCTATAATATTTTCAACTGGAGTGTAATATGTATAATGGGGGAAACTGTTTATGTGGCCTTATTGCCTACACATTGAAACCTACTTCGTTTCATGTTGTTAGTTTATATATTTGTCAATTTTATTGTACAACAAACATGATTTGGAAGTGAAAGAAAAATAAATTAAATTAGATTAACTCTGACTAAAAACAAACCCTTTGTACAAAATACAATATTTTTTTTTTATAATACTATATATTATCTGCTTTTGTAGTATTCCCTTTTAAATGCAACCATGTCTGCCAAAGCTGTTCCTTGGTGTGAACAAAAATATAATTCAATTCCTTTTGATAAAATATAATTCTTTTCCTTTTGATAAAAAAATTTAAGATAAAAAAAATACTGATAGTAAGTGAATCTATTGTGATTAATTTAATTGTTTTGAGTATTCTAATCATTAGATCTTTTGGAATGTATACTTCCATTTCTTACATGATTATAGTAACTGAAAGGTCATCAGTGAGATTCCACACTTGGATAAAGTGGTTTAGGGCAAATGGATTGTACAATTACTTCATCAGCTGGGTGGTGACATGGTTAACTGTTTAAATACTAGATTTACGAAATGTATTCCCCCATGCAATTAAGCTGTTAACACCCTACCGACTAATGTAGTAAACCTAAGTCCACGTTAACAGACATAACAACATAACAAAGACCAATGATCACACTAACCTAAAGACCACGTTGGCAGGTATGTAACAAAGACCTAAGACCATGTGTGTGCCTACAGTACAATGTTACTGTATGTCTTGTCGGGCTGTTACTAAATTATATTAGATATTAAATGCAATTCTGAGGTGCTTAATACACATAAGTGAAATTTATGGATTAGTTAGGTCAATGGACACACTTGAGCAATTCCACATGACAACCAAGTTATGTAGTGGCATCAATTCAATTAAAGCAGCTATCCCATCAACCCATTCTATATCCAATTTCCACAATAGATAAAACACAGAGTTTGTCTTTTTTGTACAGTAGTTGAATGCACTCTATTAATTTCTTCATAACACTATCAATAAATTTGTAATTAAAAATGTTAATAGAATGTTTACTGTATTGTATTTCAATTATCAATCAATCCAGTATAGTTTTAATGGAATGTTTTAATGTATTGTATTTTAATGGTTTTAATTATTTATTGTATTATAAGACTCAAGTACTTGCTTTATGAAAATTTTTAATGAATATTGTTTGCACTGCACAAATAAAGATTACTATTAAAAAATTATTAGTTTATCACCCTAACAAAGAATAAAAATTGATGAGGGAGGGAGGGATGGAGGGGTTTTTTTTTTCCTAACCCTGCTCCCATTTTACCAATGTTCACAAGTAAATCAATGTTTAGGGACACATACATAAAAAGTCATAAGAATGGAATCAAATTTATATTTCAATTTAAAAAATATGTTTTTGTTGTACCAGTAAACATATTTGCAAGAAATCCTGAGCTTTTCAAGCGGAAAAATTTGGAAAAAACGACAGTTTGAAATAAAAAAATATGTTGATTGAGAAAAAAAAAAAAAAAAAAAATTCCCTGAAAGTGGTGAGGGAGGGGGTGATAAACTAACAATTTTTTTTTTAATGGGGCCTTATCATAACTGGTGATAAAAAATTTAATGCATTACATAATTTGTAAAATAATTAATTTGTGCATTATTAAATTACTAGTTTATAATAAATTAGATAACCATTGAGAATATTAAATTTCTATCTAGTGATATGATACATCAAAATTAATTACTATTTTAGAGATCAGTGCGATGAAGTAAAGATGGTATACAGTAAGTTTCTCTTTGATTTCACCAAATACAAATGAATAATGGTTTGAAATTAATGAACATTTGTTAAGCGAGGGTCAAATGTTGATTCAATTATGCTAAAGAGACTTGGCAATTATTAACGCTCAGCATGTAATCTTGCTTGTACTACAGACTGATATTAACATTAGTATTTATTGGGTTGTCCCATTGTTATATTCTGACAATGTTGGTACAACCTTAGCTTATTGGGCTGGGCATTGTGAGTTGGGTATTGTGAGTTGGGTGAGACCGATGAACTTGGTCCTTAGCTTGAGGAATACAGTAGACTATTTTTATACCATGTTTCATGAACCTGCTACCCGTAAATTAAAAGTGACTTCATATTTATTAAAATAAAATTCTATTTCCTGACATCAAAATGAACATTTTGCAACTGTTGAATTTTTTACACCGCAACATCACTTTTTTATATGTCCAATGATACATAATCTTGAGCAATGACCTACAGTAAGGGCTCCCTCTATTCTTTTTACCTTGCAAAATTTGCATATTTTTAAACACCAATACAAATTGAATTTTGACAGAATCAATTTGCTAACAGAATTGCAAAAAAAAAAATGTTTGTGCCCTTTTTGATAATCTTTTAAAAACAAAGTTTACTGAACAAGGTACTGCAAATGTAAAAAAGGCTTGCCTTTTGAGATAATTTCATAAACAAGCGATAAAACACTTTGATAAAAACACACCGCACCTTTATGGAGTTATGTTACATTTCCCGCATTTCTACCTACGACTGGAGCAATAATACTGCTGTAATGTTTACCAGGCATTTTCCAATGACTGTGATAGTGCAAAGGCTTTGATCCTAGAGGGCTTAGCAATAATGATGTACTATATAACGTTGACTCTCATCATACCATCAAGTGGACCTTGTTAATATGCGTTAAATATGGGAAAATAATTATGCTTGTAGTCTGTAACAATTTACATTAAAAAAATTTAATTTGCATATTTAAAAAACTGACTTGAATAAATATTGACATTACCTGCTGCTTCGAGAAGTGCTTCTAATGTTTCTGGATCGACTGTTCGCAGATCGGGTGTTCCGCTTGGGTCAAGTTGTAGGAGCTTGGAGGCGGTATCCAGTATTGGCTCCCCGTCAAAATTTTCTAATTTCTCGTCCAGGATGAAGGATGAAATCTGAGGCAAGTAAAAAAAAAATTTGAATCATTCTATTAAACAATTACTGTAATCTATCCCTCTGTTCAGTTTTGTTAACACCACAAATAATTAATCTACAAAAATAATTAATTACACATCCATCCTCGTTTATTCTTCTAGCACAATCACAATTGCCCAACATAAATTGATAAACAAAAAAGCATACAGAAATAAAAATGTTCAATTCCATTTATAAAATATAGAAAAGAAATAATATACACTTTTAGTAGGACAAGCTTACTATTTATTCCATAATTTATGATGTGAAATTTGCCAGATATCTCATTTTCCCTAAAAGACCAAGTGTGAACCTGTCTGTTGTTTTAATTACTGTGTATAATTTATTAAATCTAATAAATTAACACAATATTTTAGGAACACTTACAGTATAAAAGATTAATACATCTCCATAATATGGAATATATACAGGTAACAAGAAAAGCATTACCATACAGTAACAATTTTTTTAACATTGAACATAATAAAACATTTAATTCAAAAAAAACTACAGTATAACTACAGTATAATTGACTGATTAAAATTTAGGTGTGTAATGAGGAAGCAGTATATGGTTTGGCCAAACCACCTTTACAAACACCTCCTTTCCTTTGCACATGCAATGAAAATAGAAATGAAATTTACCAACTAAAAATGCTAGACCCTACAAGTGCCTAAATGTTTCCTGGATCCCCGGCTTTTTATAAGAAAAGCAGAAAACCCCTTAAGGATTTCTGGTTACAGGCCAGCAATCCCGAATATCATCAACCCCATTAGCATATCATGGATCAATCTCTTTTCAACCACCTTACTTCAATGATCCCTTGTTCAGCTAACTTCCTTTCAGCTTTCAGATGGCTAGTATTTTGAGCAGTAAGTTAGGCCCTATGAATTTTTGTACTTCATCAAATATATGGTTGAGTCACTTTAATACCAGTTCCTTATATGCCAGAGAGTATTCAAAATACTAATAACACCATTTCAAATCTTAAAAATCCTTATTAATACAATCCAAATTAATACAAGGGTAAAATGTATAAACTTAAACTTTTTTAATGTTATTGCCACTAAATTGAATAAGAACATTTCAATAGTTTATCACCATAAATTGCTACATCAAATAATTCAATTGATATATTTTAAAGACAATTATGTCAAAGGTCAGCAAGCAGTGTCATTGAATGAACACACAAGTCTCATGACCAACAAAGGCTAACTGATGCCAAGAAAATAACCTCACTGAAGTTCACATGCTTTTGTATAATCTACTTGGAAACCATTTTAATCAGACGGTAGCCCAGTGGATCTGTCACTAAAGCTGTGCATGCAATGTTTGTCAGACTAGGGAAAAAGTTTAATGTGTGGAACAAGACTTCACTCAAACTCAAAGAAATGGAGCAATGTTTGAAAGAGACAATGTTTGATCAGATGTCTGAAAGAAATTTGATCAGATTCTGGTGATATGGAGCAATGTTTGACTGAAAACAACAGGGATAGACATGATAACATGACTATATATTTATTGAAATATTAAATAACATTCAAAATAGCTAATTCATTTGAAGAATTAACATTATATCTCATATGTAATTAATATTATTAGACAGTACTATATAGGCCCAATTAGTGATATGAATATTCAACCTGTTTGACTGGAGTAGAAATGCCAATAAAAATTTTAATTGCAAACAGAATTGAAATTACAGATGTTTGAAAAATAACTGAATAATCAATTAGCTATGAATCAGAGTCAGAGATAGATGCAACCTTGTATATGAAAATGGTTATTTAAACTTATTTAATGTGTACAAAATATTAAATTTCCTACATCATTCTTTTTTACTTGCACACTTTATCATCCTAGAAATTCTTCAGATTCCAAAAGCAGGGAAACATCAGTGCACAGATTTAGAAATTTATCAGGGTAGATTTTGTAGGCTAGGGCTAATGTCCAAGAAAATTCTGCGTGGAATTCTGTGATGATCTGTTAAATTCTTACATAAAAGAACCATCCCACTATATGTTGCATAGTAGTTTTTGTGCACACATTTTCCAAGTGATTTTCATACAATTTTCAGTGGAGTATCTCTTCTGTTGTTTTCAGGTTCTGTTCATAGAGCACTAATGATATTAATGATGATGCTTACAATGAACTGAAAGCCTGCAATCGACGTAAACCTGCAAAAATTGTGAAATTTATCATGGTACTAGACAAAAATGAAAGTACCTGTAGATCTGAACAAAGCAATATCAACAAACTAATAGCAACCAATAATACCAAGTTGTTGCCTGTACTACAGTATGTGTACATGTTGTTCTGATATAAAATTGTGTGGTGAAACATCTTTAAAGGTCACAGACTGCCAGAAAATACAAATCCATTGTTTTAACTACACATTACCACCATAAAAAATGATACTTATGGCTAAGCACTAGTACATGCCTCTTTCAATCTAAGCACTAGTATATGCCTCTTTCAATTTAAATTATATTTACTAAAATAGTGTATATACATATAATACCTTAGATATTTGTTAAAAATTATATATTTTTTATTGTTATATTGTGAAAGAAATAAATGTTGATTTGATTGGATTTGATTTGATTTGATATACCCAACTTACTAAACTTCATGGTAGCCAACTGAAAATATCTTCTCAAGATATTGAATAAACTTATTACATGACTTTAACCCTCAGAATACATTTTAAAAAATTCTATGGAATTATTACATGATAAATAGAGGGTGTTGGATCATGACTGTTTGCCTCTTGATGAGCAGCAACTAGCTGCTTCTTTGAAATGAATCTGCAACCATGATCTATGTGTATGGGAAGGTGACAAATATGGGGGGGGGGGGAGGTCTGCTTCGTGTACACATGAACTCTAGAAATCATCATACTCTATTTCTAAACACTTTAAAAATATTTACACTATATAAGAGATTGAACATTAATTAAAATAAAATATAAATAAAGGTTCTGTCTCATAAATCCTTGATGATTTTTAAACCCAAAATACTATACATGTTAACATCTTCGTTCCAGTAAAACAAACTACCAATGATTCTCTATTTTATTGCATTCCTTTTTACGGCTTTCTGCTATAGAATTGTGTCTACTGGTGAGAAAAAAACATTTGACAATACCGTGTTCACAAATGTGCTTTAATATAGATAATTAGCAGAAGCTCAAATTGAATTTTTCTACTCCCTTATTATAAAAAAAATACCTACCCAAAAGTCAGTGTATACTTCCGTTTTTCTAAAGATAGTTTATGTGAATTATAAGGTAATAACCGTTATTTTCGTGTGTTCTTTATAAAATATTCCTGAATATCTGTCTCTTATACACATCTTGTGTGTGTGTGTGTTTCTGTGTGTGTTAAAAATTATAAATACAAGGAGGAACACTGAGATGATATGTAAGCTTGTAATTAGCTTGGTCATCATTAGAAACTCTGGAATTGCCTTTGCTTGCAGCCATAGGGCCTATGCTCTTCTTTGTTTAAATTATATCAATTTATTACATCTGGGAGTTGATCAGAAGGAATCAAATATTAAGTGAGAACGGCCAAAGCTAGGCCTAGCGGTAGGATAGGCATAAGCCTAAATCGGCAGTTGATCCACTAGGCCTAGGATAGGCCCTGATAATTTATAATTAAAAATCACTAGATCTGGGAAATGAGTAATTATTATTCAGTTAATGTTTTGATGATATTACATCAATGAAATAATGATCAAGATTTGTTAACTCAGCCTAGCCTCTAAGCTAAAAAGAGGGCCTGGACAATAACGAATATATAGGCTACACAGACAGAAAACAAGACTGGTTTTTTTTTTTAGACAGAGAAGCTGGATAAACCAAAAAAGCTACACATCGCTAAACTAGTTAACAACAGCTTATCTGAAGTTAAAGCTGTACAACGAACGTTGAGTCCACAGATGATTTACCTCTGAAGCCTCTGCTTCTTCACTGCCCGATAAGTTAGACATGTCTTGCGTTTTCGACAAATCCTCTTGAATTGAATTCAAGTTCACTTCAACCTGATCTAACGTGGAGCTCAGACTCAGCAACTGCTGGGCTTCGCAAAGTTTTGATTCAGGGAGAGCAGTTCCGGTATTTTCCTCCCCACCATTCAGCATTTTCTTACTCTATGTTTACATAATATCTATACTGAATGCTCCTTACTTAAAATTCTTCCAGAAAAAAGGACAAATTACGGCATTATTCTTCTACCGACTTGTTCTTCTATTACGATGTACGAGCAGCCATATTTTTGTCAGCCCCGGATGTTAACATTTGTGCGCATGTGTTTATTCTCGGTAGGATTTTCGCGCTAGCGAAAATACTCGAATGGTTTCCACATCGTTGTTTATATCACTTCTGGTTTAAATAATGTTCAAGATATACCTGAATAAATAAAATATATGGCGAATAAAATTCATACCACTTGCTTGCTCAAAAAAGAAAATAGAAAAAAAATAGTTAACAAAAAGTAGCCCCTTGAGAGATTTGAACTCTCGACCCCTGGTTTACAAGACCAGTGCTCTAACCACTGAGCTAAAGAGGCTTTCACGGGTGTCGCTGGTGAATTATAGATATTTGAAACCTAATGAGAAGTGATCGCAATATTTGCATTGATTACTTCCGTTTTTCTAAAGATAGTTTATGTGAATTATAAGGTAATAACCGTTATTTTCGTGTGTTCTTTATAAAATATTCCTGAATATACTAAATATGTAGTGCAATGCATAACTTACTTAGATTTTAGGAGCTTTTTGTGACTTTTAGCCAACCGCCCCCTTTCGACGATGTGGTAATTGATGCTGGTGGTGGCGCTATACTGCAAAGAAAAAAAAATAGCAGACTCTCCTTGAAAACACGTCAACACGGAAAACTGGTATTGTGGACAATTTGCATTTTATCAGGGAATTCTTTCTAACGCCAATAATTTCCGAGGTTTTTCGTTCTTAATTTTTGAAATGTACGTATACACAATTGCAGTGTTGAGCTTGGGCTTAGTTTTCTCCGTTACTGGAAATCCTGTAGGCATAGACCAAGGCAAAGAATATGAACAAGACATCGAGAAATATAAGGACGCGATTGCTGTGTCGAGTGAATGTGCTGATCGTGATGGAGATGCTACTGCTGGCAGCAAACCTAGGCCTAGCCCTGTAATGGCCCTGTTCGAGGATGGAAAACCTTTAACATTAGCTTGCAGTAAATATGAAAATCATGTTCAAGCAGGACTATGTTTAGTTCTTCTGAACCAACTAAATGCAACATGCAATAGTGAAAAATATAACACAACAATGAAGGATTTGTTTACAGTTTTAAAATTTAAGGGTTCGTTTGGAAAAGATACTGAATCCAAAATATGCGATTCAGCATTTAAAGACCCTGTTTTCCAGTCCATTGACCCTCATTCATCTTGTGAGATATGTGATGTTGGTTTACCTGTTCGTGTAGCTTGTATAATGTTGTGGCAAATGAATATTGCCTCAGGAACAACATCACCATCATCAGCAGGTGGGTATGATACTATGATAATGTATTATTAATGATTGGAGGGGTCCTACTAAACACCACATAGACCGGAAGAGCACGGCAACACATGGGACCACACGAATGGAAAAATTATTAAAATATTACCACATGAGAATAGAATACTGTACAGTACTGCTTAATCAATAAATAAATAATTGTCCATATTCCGTTAAAAATTGATGTATGTTATAGTTTCCCCGCTGTATTTCAGAAAGTAAATGCGTTGACATTGTGTATCCATGAATTACCGTATCTATAACGCCTTGATGTGTCAGCAGAAACGCATTCAACCATGACCTTTCAAATTGAATTCATGGTCGGTGTTTCATATCATAGAGAGACTACGGTATTCTAAAAAATAATAAAATAAAATACTGTAGGCCTATTGATGAAAGCCAATCAACCTACTGTAAGAATTCTATATAATAAAGAAAAAAATACATTTTGAATATTTAAATTTTAGTAGGCAATATTTGTATTAATGTTTAGACAGTTAGGTTTTCTGTCAATTTTAAATATAAAACTATGTTAAGAAAATTAAGTTAAGAATTCATTTATTGCTCGTATATTTGTTGGTTGTTAAAAAAATTATTTTAGTGTAGGCTACAACAATGGAAAAAAGAAGATTGCATTATTATGTGAAATACTTTAGATTGAAATTGAATAGATTCAGACCAACCCAATTTATTGAAGTAAATAATAGTTTCTATTGGGTTACCAGTAGAATATTTGCCATTTTTTCAATTTATTATTTACAATTCTTAATTTCATTAGCTTTCATGTGGTATTATCTTGAATATTTTAGAATAAACCCCTGGATGAAATGTAACATAGTTTAGCCTATTATATAAAGATCAGGGTTGAAAGCATTTCTGCAGACGTAAATGTGTTAGATACTCGATTTCAACACCTTAACTTCTGAAGCGGTGAAACCTGCAACAAAACTCACTGATTTTAACCATAATTCGGACAACTGTCGATATAAATGTTTGTTTTTATTGATTTATTAAGCCGTTTTCTACTCTTGTGTCTTAATATTAATATTTTAATGATTTTTGCATCTGTGTGATCGTGCGTGTTTCTGTGTGTCCCGTGTGGTTCTGTGTGGTGTTTGCAGTATTAGTAAGACTGTTGATCGGTTTCCTTCAGAATCAACCTGTTTTTGTTTCTATTTTCCAGTGCCTACTGTAGGCCTACAGGTAATCCATGAACAGATAAAAACTTAGGCCTGCAGCCTAATGTAAGTCTGCTACACAAGCAGGAACTTAAAGAAAGTACTGTACAACCAACCATATTCTGTACCACTCGGACTAGGCCTTTTGTTTTTTTGGCAGCGGATACAGTACTGTACATTGACTTTTCATGAAAAATTGCTAGGAATATTATAGATACGTAGAATAGTAACCAAGGCATGTACAATGGATCTTGGTGGTATATGATACTCTAATTAGATAACTATAATACATACAGCACTCCAAGTATCGAAATGCATGCCATCGTGTCAGGATTCAATATTATGACATTAATTATGTCATCATGATGACATAATTATTATCGAAATATTGAATCCCGACACGATGATGTGCATTTCGATACTTGGAGTATGTATTATACTATCTTATTTGAGATTAATCAGTGGACCTATCGGTTTTTCGAAAACGCCGTCCTAATTTTACTGCAGAATTTGCATAGAAATTGACCTAATTTGTGAAGTGTGCAGCCAGATTTCTAGGCCCAAAAAAAAAGCAGGCCTTACATTGTTTCAAACAAAAGAAAATCTGCAAATTTCTGTTTTCTATTCTATGGCTTCAATTTACAATATATATAATATATTAGATATAAGAATGAAGACTAACACATTTAACTTTTAAGTTTAGATAATTGAAATTAATTATTTAAAAATGCATTTGACCTGAAGACCCTCATATGACATTTTGTTGCTCTACTAACTGAACTTTGAGGCCAAGGTTGTTATTGCACTCATTTGAATTTTTCCCTTTGTATATTTTTTCTCAAGCTATTGCATAATATTGTATGCAATGTACTTTTGATAAATCACATGATGTATTATTAACTACAGTTACAGTTATTCATCATTGAACCATAAATATTCATAAATATTA
Organism: Anneissia japonica; assembly: GCF_011630105.1. Classification (NCBI taxonomy): domain Eukaryota; kingdom Metazoa; phylum Echinodermata; class Crinoidea; order Comatulida; family Comatulidae; genus Anneissia; species Anneissia japonica. The sequence goes on along the minus strand of NW_022704401.1, from coordinate 1,845,627 downwards.
TTATAATAGAAAGAAGACCAAATTAAAAATCAAGTTTGATGTCACATCTCATTGTTTCTTTGTTGTTTTTTTTTTATCCACCTGTTTTTGAGGACAGTACAACAACTTTAAAATGTGTGTGTACCTGTATACTGCTCTTGTGCAGATACAGTATACTCTATACTGTGGAAATGAAATTCCTGTGTAAATTAGAATGTGTTAAAGTTCTCTTCAGTTTGTTTCATTTGACAGGCATGCCAAGTACAGTGTGTTGACATTATGACCAACTGCTGGTGGCACTCTGTCCGATAATAAGAGTAATTTGGACCTACTGTAGTCCTGCAGTATATTCATGCTCTTATCATGAACCTATTTTTTGTATGAGATAACACCAAGAAATGCTGCCAAAACATATTGTGAGCACCATTAGTATAATAGTAGGCCTATGTTTAGGATGGATCAATTGACCTAGTTAAGCCAAGGTAACCTATTTAGGCCAATATAACCCAGATAGGCCAAGATAAACTGTGTGCTTGTGGTTTAGCCATCTAACAGACTTAAATGATCAGAAAAGAGAGGGAAAAAGGAGTGGAGGTGGGAAGGGGCGAAGCTCATCTTTTTTTTTTTTTTCAAAATACCTGGACAAGATTTCTTGCGTACTTATAACCTTTGCACTACACTGACCTGGCTTACTGATGCCGACTTTTATAAATGTCATTGTTTAAGGTACGTGTCACATAAGAAACTTTTCTTTTCTTTCCACAGAAACCAATGTTACTTCTGCAGCAAACACAGGCACTGTGAGTGGAAGTCCAAAGAATCAGAATCCAGAGACAGTTGCTGGCAGTTCTGCTACTACTACTAAAGATAAAACTGATGATGCTAATATTGAACAGAAGGGTGATACAACTGGTGAAGGATATGTTATTGAAACTCATGATGATACTAAAACTATTACTGGTGAAGACAAAGAAGAACCTGACAGTAAGTCAACACCTCCTGAAGAGAATGCTGATGCCAATAAATTTACATCTCCTGAAGAGAAGACTGATGAAAAAGATTATAGTGATGATGCTACTAAAAGACAAGGCATTCCTTCACCTCCTGAGAGTTCTCCTGTTGTCCATGATCAAGATAAAACTGATAATGGTGACCAAGAGAAGATTCCTGATGATATTAGAACTGGTACTGGAGATGGAGGAGAAGCTGGAAGTAAGATCACACCTCCTGAAGTTCCTGACAAGAGCACTGATGGAAAAAATGATGATAATGATGGTACTACTAAAAGAATAGGAGATCAAGATTTTACTAATACTGCTGGCAAATCTACTGAAAAAGAGAGCAAATCCGAGAGCTTTGATACATCTTCCCTGATAACATCTCCTCTTTGTCAAAGTGGTCCAATGCTTGACTTTTACAAAGACGGTAATATCCAGGAGGTTAGTCCATTTAACACGGCATGTCAATCTACTACTACTGACCCTGCTTCTATAGAAGTCTGCAAGTCGGCCATGGATTCTTTACAGGAGTTTTGTTTACACAATGATAAATACAGTAGCGTGGCAACTGCTGTAGGCAACTGGATTACATTTGACCCAACCCAGCCTGTAAAAGATGAGGAAGGTCTCTGTCAAACTGCCTTTCAGAGTATTCCTGGCAATAAACCTGATTGCAAGGTGTGTAGTACTCAAAGTGTGATGCGTCCGGTTTGTTACATGCTGTATCATTTGAATTACTATATGCCGCGTGCAACAGCCAGTGGTAAGAATTTAATGATTCATTTCTATCTATCATATATGTTACCCATAAGTCTCTGATGTAGTTATGTTTGTATTACATTACTGATTGTAATTATCACATAAAAAAATGAATCGTATTCGATGCTAAGCCTATGCTGCTTCATGTGGAGGATTCCAAGTCCTATTTTAGTGAATCAGCTGACTGTTCTCAGCTGTCATGTTTCGTGTTGAAACCCTAGCTACTGTAAGGCTGCATTCACCGTGTTTCCAATGCGCTGAACGCCAGTGTCCCTATTCTTACACACTGATTTGATTTTCTGATCAGTTGCGTTAGGCCTTCCGATCCAAAAATTGGATTTGGTGTAAGTGATAATACACCTTCAGTCAAGACCAGTTTCCGAGTAGTAAGGCAGAGAAGCCACTATCTGCAGCCTTAGCTTCAGCACTAGTTTGAGACTAGCCTTGCCAGAAGCCCTTTATTATTATCTTTTTCTCATTCTGGGCAGCACCACCAACTAGTAAGGTAATTTAGATTAGAGACAGAATAAGAGACTTGTAAAACGCTAAATGCAGGTACCCTGATGCCAAAAGAATGACTTAATCTTTTATTCTATATTTGGGCTGACTCAAATAGAATGATATCAACCAATCATAATGCTCTCATTTTCTGAGCCACGAATATACTGAGTCACTTGCGTTGACTAGTTAGGCCTGGCTAAAAATAGGGCTGTACCTCTCTAATAAAACAGACCTAACATCTATAGAATAGACCCTACTAAGCAGTGACAACAGTGAACCTAGCCTAGATGGCCCATATTAGTATTTAAAAACACAACACCACTTTCCAGGATGGCCCACTCACCAGGTGAAAATTGATTTTTGTTTTTTGTCTGGTTAAGAGTTAATAACATAAATTATTATTTTAAGTTTTTTCATTTAAATTTCTTTTTTATACCCTACCAAAAAGGTAATCCTGATAAAAATGGTGATGAAGTGAAGAGTGAAAATAATGCATTACCAAATAATGAGGGGGACAACAACGAAGGAGGCGCAACTGATGAAGGAGCTAGAGGAGGCGCAATTAATCCTGAAGTAACGCACAATGATAAGAACGGTGATAAAGTGGAGGGTGAAGGAAATACAATGCCAAAAAATGAGGGGGACAACAATGGAGAAGGCGCAACTGATGAAGAAGCTGAAGGAGGCACAAGACATGTGGAAAATGGTAAAGAGGATGATACATCACCAAAAATGATAGTGGTGCATCATTTTAAGAATCAGAGGCAGATCCAGAATTTTTCAAACGGGATGGGGGGTGGGGAAGGGGAGCACACAGAATAGATAATTGAGGAGCTCTAATTTCAATATATCTACTGATGTTTTAAAATTTAGTGGCAAAAGTGGGGTCGGGGTGGATGGAACGTGCCCATGTGCGCCCTACTGGATCCGCGCTTGGGAATGATGTATCACTGAGTGCCAACTAACAATTTACTTAACTATGCAAAAAAATAAAAAATTTTACCCATCTATGCAGACGTATTTCCTTTTTTATAACAAAATATTTAAAAATTTGTCTGTCATGAACTAAAAAATAAAATTGGAAAAATCCAATTCCTTGTTTGAATTGCCTAATTTGTATATTAAGTAAGTTCAGTGTACAAATTAGTCAATTCAGATGTATTAATATTAGATCACTTTCATTTCAAATATCAAAAATATATACCAATATAAAAATATAAAATATGTATAAATTGTGATTTCGAAAAATAAAAGGAAACATATAAATACTCCCTAGACAAGTGGCAAAGTATATTCAAAGGAATAACACGCGCAAGGGAGGGGCAGAGCCCAAACATTGACAAAAACAAAATGGACAAGAAGACAAAGAACAAAGGAAGACAGACAAAATAAGTCACCAAAAATTTGCATATTTAGCCTCTGAGGATTCCCGCTGCATTACAATATTAAGCCAGAAATGGAAAGTCCAGTGAAGGTTTTGAAAAAATTAAGAATATGATGGAGGGTCTCTCGGTTCCCACAGGAAAGGCATTTATCTGAAATCCTTTTCCCCCACCTGGCAAGGTTAACCTGAGTTTTGAGGGTATCTTCGACGGCGTTGAAGAGAAATTTAAGAATGCCAAGTGGGAGTTTGTAGCAGTGGGGATCGGTGGTTAGGTGAGGGGGGCTAACTCGCAAAATAATGTGATTTGATGTGATTTTTAACTATTTGAGCATGATTTGTGGGCGGTGGATGGGCGAGTATTTTTATCAGGGGGAGGGGCGTGCGCAACCCTCGCACATCCTAGGTATGCCAATACATAGGATGCCCTGCAATTTACCCTATGGTCCGCCACTGATTAAGAAGTTACTTTTCTTGTTTTGGTCACTGATACTGGTTTCTTCATGGTAAGCCCTATATTCGATCCTTTGAAATGTGCTATTCAAAATGTTAATAGAATTTTTGAGGTTTTTTTCATTTAATTATTTTTTTTTTTTTTAATGAAGAAATACCTGGCCAAGAAACGAATGAGTATGTTGGTGATGAACAGGTGGGAGGCCAATACGAAGAAGGCAAATTTGATAAAGGAACTGGAGGAAGCACAACAAGTGATGAAAAAGATAAAGTGGATGTAAAACCACCAGAAGATGATGGCTCATTCATACCGTTTAATGATTATGGAAATGATCAAGATGGAGAATCCTCAATTATGGACGAAGGGAAAACATTCCAAAAGGAAGCCAGTGATAATGACCACAAGGTTTGCTTAGAATTTGTTTGTATTTTTAAGGTTTTTTGTTAATTTTATTAGAGAATACCTGATAGCATTTTTACAAGGTACATTCTAGCAGCCACTGAACATTTAGAGTCTGTCAGTGGAGTTGAATTATCTTTAGTGGTTAAGATGCTTGCCTTCTAATCCCAGGGTCCTGGGTTCAATTCATGGGACTGCAGGACTTTTTCTCACAACTAAGATCAACTCCACTCCCTAAGCCCCATTCGTTGTTAAAAGAATCATATTATTTCATTTATTTAAGAGCTGGGTATCAGTCGACCATCTAGGATATGCTGGAAGGGTCACCCTCTATAAATATGGTTTTTTAAAAAAACTAAAATTTAAAAAATTAAATATACTGTGAGTGTGTTAAATATAATTGAATTGTATGTTATATTGCTTGTTAGACTATTGTCTTTGTACAGTATTACGGCTTCTCTACTAAAGTTTACAATACTGCCACTAACTTAAATTAAACATTTAGCGACAGTACGCTGCTTTTGGGATGCCAAGTCTCTATTATTATATTAATAAACAGTAACTATCTTTAATAAACTAATAATGATAAGTTAATAATAAGATAATTTTTTTTATTCATAGGAAGAAGAAATTGAAATCGAAATTACAGGGGATGAACAACAAAACCCCATGAAGGAGGAGACATTGAACAAAAACACATACAACGTGTATAAGAATCGCAATTTTGCAGAAGAGGAATCATCAAGCCATTTCTTAGCCTTTTCTCTAACGGCTATTATCCTTATCCTAGCCACATACATTGCATATCACAACAAACACAAAGTAAGTAAATGCATAGTACACTACCTTCACCCCGTTTGAATAAGCGCCCCTCGATTCCTAAAACAATTCAGTCATACAGTACAGTACATCACCAACTACAGTATTTAATATCTAAAAAATTAAATACTGTATGACCATTTTCAGTCAACAAAAATAAACTGACCTCATCATGCTCGTATCTGAGCAAGAACCCCTGCAATGATCCTGCTAATCTGAATTGGCAGATGGCCAACACGCTTAACAACACCACCACTAATTTCATCTACTGTTGTGTAAATACCTCCAACATTCTTGTCATTAACCATGCTCTCTCGACGATTTTCTTTTCTTCACCAAAATTATTCATTTATCTTTGATTAAAAGTGCCCCTTGAATTTTCCAATTTCCCATAAGCACCCCTTCAATTTTCATCTATTTCCATAAGCGCCCCCTCAATTTCCACTCTGTTGTCATAAGCGCCCCATTTGAATAAGCGGCTGTTTGAATAATTGCGCCTCAAAAATAGCCAAAATTAGTTTCAGAGCCCGGGCGCTTATTCGCGTGAGTATGGAATGCTGGAAAAGGTAAAGAAATGGCTCGCCTAACTTGCTGTTTTGTGGCAGCAACCATTTTTTTTTTTTTTTTTTTTGGGGTTCCTATGCTGTGAAGTAATAGTAACCCTTGAATCCTTCTCTCCACAATGACACGTGGAGAGCCAGTTTTCTGTTGTTTTACTCGGTTTCAATAAAATTTTTAAACACTCTTTTGAATCTCAGTATGTCGACTGTTTTAATTGAATTTTTGAGGGCGTTTTCGAACTTGTTATTTTTCTTTGCCGATTCATGTTTCTCCGGTAATTTTTCAGATAATTGCTGTCATCATCGAAGGCCGCAGTGGAAGAAACGGCGGAAGACGAGGGGGCTCTTACCGTCGACTTAACCAGAATGTGAGTGATGCCATGCCTACACTCAAAGCTTAGGTAACAATGCATCATACTAGTCTCAGATTGGAGGGGTTAAAGGTTAAATTTTATTCATCATATAAATAAAACTTGACAAATATATTGGAAGCGTTACAAATTTTATTTGACAAAAAAACATGTGATATGCCTAAATAGGGGCATGATAACATCACATCATGACCATATATAGGCACATCATGACTATATATGGGCATAAAATGGTTTTTTGTCAAAGAAAGTTTGATAGTCTGGAAAGAGCTTTAGGCCCTGTCCACCAGTCTCAAATTTTATTTTACAAAAACATGTGACGTGCCTAAATATGGACATGATACCATCACATCATGACCATATATAGGCACAACATGACTGTATATGGGCATAAAACAATTTTTTGTCGAAGAAAATTTGATGAGCTGGACAGGGTCTTAGTTTTTACAAGAATGGTCTTAGTTTATACAAGAATGGCCTTCACACTGATACAGTGGACACCTGTAAATGTACCTACTAATTTGGCTTTCTGGGAACTTGCATAATCTTGGTTCTCTGTATTATGTTTTATTCCTCAAGCAAAACGTCAAATAAAATGGCATCATCAATTTTTGTAGTGCACATCCTAATAGCTGCAAGTGTCCCATCGAACATTTTTGCCATGTGTGAAACAGGGTTTAAACATGTCAATTTTAAGGACAGCTGTGTGAATTCTAACTGTTGGTCGCTAAATCCTTAAAAATATGTTTTTTTTTTGTTTTTGTTTTTTTAGGTGTCATCATAACTTAGTTTCAAAGGGAGAAGTATGAGCAAGCAATAACGAAAAGTGAATTTTTACTTTTGCAACCAGTAGAAATAGTTCAAGTACCACCAGGTTCTGTTTATTATTATAAATATTTTAAAAAGAGCTTTCATTAAGACCAGCTCAGGCAACATCGTGTGATGTAGCGTGACAAGATTTATCTTCAGGGACAGTATTTAAGTCATCGTGAGAATATTAACATGTTTAATATTCTACGACTCAACTTTGACCTGATGCAGACCTTTCACGTCTGCGTTCAACTTCACATTGACCAGATGTGACAACAAAACACATCAGGCTGCGTCATTATTACGCTGTCTATGTTGGTCTTTATGTGAAAGTTAACTTTTATTTTCGTTTCCTGTAATCTAAATTGTATACATAGTGTTTGATGTTTTGTGTTTTTACAGCCTAGTATAAGCTATCAGGCGCAATGAATGACTTAAAGAAAGTCCTGTCCAGAATACAAAATGTTATTTGACAAAAAAAAATCTCTCGCAAACTAACAACTTCTCACAAACGAATACACACCTCTCACAAACTAAACATACCACGAATCAGAATGTTGAAAAGTTTTTGCTACTTGAAAAAGATCTCGCAAACTAACACATCTCTCGCAAACTAACACTTCTCTCACAAACTAATACACCTCTCGCAAACTAAACACACCACACATTTAGAATGTTCAAAAGTTTTTACTACTTTGTTATTGTCTCCGATGAAGTCAGCTAGGGTAAAACTGCATTCTTCAGAAACAAAAATATGTGGCAAAGACAAGCCAAACCAGTCACTCGTCGCAAATCCTGTTTCAGAGATAATGGCCAATACATGCTGGAATGTAAACATTTTTGAAATCTATTTTATTGCTTTAAGCTAACCTTTATCTATATATCATGCTATGCTGTTGTTTTCCCCATTTTCATTTGGTGATAGTTTCTGCCTGAGAAATGCCTGAAATCATAAACTTTGAAGGCTGATTTCTAAAATATTATTCCTTAAACAGCTGTATGTTTAAACTCCTGTAACTTCATAACGTCAGATTTAAATGATTCTTTTACCATTTTATATCTCTAATTTTACTTTTTAACCCCTTATTAAGTAACTAAAATGGCTTGTTTTTACCACATATGATGTGTTTAAAAAGCTCTTACTGTTAAAATTGATAATGCTAGCCCCTTGTGGAAATATGAAGGGCTGAATAAAAATAGGATAGTGATTACTAAGCTGAGCTTTTATTAGTACAGTGATTTAATCATTGCAAAAAAGAAAAATCAGGATTTTCTTGTAACCAAAGACAACAAGACGTTTGGAAATATAGAGCATGGATATTATAATTTCAAAGAGCCTATATATTATTACATCAAGGGTCCCTAATACTTAGCTTTGCTTTGTTATTCATCTTCATTAAATATATAGTAGTGGTAAAAATATATTTGAGAAATAAAAGAAAATTGAAAATTATATTCCTATTTAAGTCTGAGATTGCCAGTTCTGGCCACCTAGAGATTGTTTTTAATGAAATGAAGGTCTTTGTGTAATAAGTTCCCTTTCAGACCTCTAGCTGATATAAATGGAGAGTAGTGATAGAGTTGATCACATATCCCATTGAGGTTTCAACACCGATTTCTTTGTTTCCCTTTTCGGTATCTCTTGTTTACACCATACACAAGGTAAAGCCCTGCCATGTGACATACCTAAATATGGTCATGATGGGGGCATATAACAGTTTTTTGGAACAGAAAATTTGAGAGTGTGAACGGTGCTTGGAATATGCCTTATGCATATTCATGTATCCTTGTATTCCTGCGATTGGGCCATACATCCAATTTGTTGTTTTCAACTGCAGGTCATAATGCTTACCTAGAATGCAAACATTATTAACACGATTGTGTACATTATCTTTTTTTTTTTTTAACTTCACAGTACTTTAGTAGTTTTTAATTGGCCACACTAATTAGTATATATTTTTTCTTTTTATAATAGAATTCACCAAAGAATTTGTAGTAT
>NW_022704401.1:1817735-1836538 GCF_011630105.1 Anneissia japonica | reverse complement strand
ATGCTATGCTGTTGTTTTCCCCATTTTCATTTGGTGATGGTTTCTGCCTGAGAAATGCCTGAAATCATAAACTTTGAAGGCTGATTTCTAAAATATTATTCCTTAAACAGCTGTATGTTTAAACTCCTGTAACTTCATAACGTCAGATTTAAATGATTCTTTTACCATTTTATATCTCTAATTTTACTTTTTAACCCCTTATTAAGTAACTAAAATGGCTTGTTTTTACCACATATGATGTGTTTAAAAAGCTCTTACTGTTAAAATTGATAATGCTAGCCCCTTGTGGAAATATGAAGGGCTGAATAAAAATAGGATAGTGATTACTAAGCTGAGCTTTTATTAGTACAGTGATTTAATCATTGCAAAAAAGAAAAATCAGGATTTTCTTGTAACCAAAGACAACAAGACGTTTGGAAATATAGAGCATGGATATTATAATTTCAAAGAGCCTATATATTATTACATCAAGGGTCCCTAATACTTAGCTTTGCTTTGTTATTCATCTTCATTAAATATATAGTAGTGGTAAAAATATATTTGAGAAATAAAAGAAAATTGAAAATTATATTCCTATTTAAGTCTGAGATTGCCAGTTCTGGCCACCTAGAGATTGTTTTTAATGAAATGAAGGTCTTTGTGTAATAAGTTCCCTTTCAGACCTCTAGCTGATATAAATGGAGAGTAGTGATAGAGTTGATCACATATCCCATTGAGGTTTCAACACCGATTTCTTTGTTTCCCTTTTCGGTATCTCTTGTTTACACCATACACAAGGTAAAGCCCTGCCATGTGACATACCTAAATATGGTCATGATGGGGGCATATAACAGTTTTTTGGAACAGAAAATTTGAGAGTGTGAACGGTGCTTGGAATATGCCTTATGCATATTCATGTATCCTTGTAATCCTGCGAATATTGTGTTAGTTTCATTGGTCCATGCATCCAATTTGTTGTTTTCAACTGCAGGTCATAATGCTTACCTAGAATGCAAACATTATTAACACGATTGTGTACATTATCTTTTTTTTTTTTTTTTTTTTTAACTTTACAGTACTTTAGTAGTTTTTAATTGGCCACACTAATTAGTATATATTTTTTCTTTTTATAATAGAATTCACCAAAGAATTTGTAGTATTTATTTATTAAATGTTTTTTTTTTTTTGCATTTTGGATATGTAAAATAAACAAATTAGTGTAGGTATAGATAGAGGTTTTGCAAACAATTTGATTTTTCAAGAAATGTGTAATGATAAGTAGTTATATCTAGGAATATGAGGTATTCTGCTGTAGTTCTTTCCTGACATACACTCTTAACCTTAACACTCACCTCCCCCTTGATATTAGTGGTGCTCCTCTCCAAATTTTCTAGTCAAGTTATATTCTAACGCTCTTCTAGGGAAGTGTTTAATATAGAGACTTAGTTTAATCTTTAAATGTGTACAATTCCATCCAGTCTGTATTATTACCTACTGTTGGTTGCAGGGTTCTATTGTATGCACTATGATCATTTAAATATTCCAATATAAATGTGCTTTTTATTATTAATTATTAGATTTATGATTATACTAATGATAACATTGACAATAATATAATAATTATTTATTATTACATTTTAAATTTAGTTTTGTTTAATATTAATGTTATATTGTTTATTATTGTTTTTGCTGTAATAATGCAATTAATAAATATTTTATCATTATTGTTAACAATAATTATTTATTATTGCATTATTTTAATTTATTGTTTATTAATAATGTTATATGTTTATTATTGTTTTTATTGTAATAATGCGATTAATATATATCATATCATTGTTAACATGGTGTTTACGTATTATTTTAATTTTGAGTGTTATCGAAGACGTTATCGACTTTCAAAACTGATTAGCATGAAATTCCTTGGTACTGTATACTTTTGTGATCGTGTATAATTGTTGTGATCATAGATAATTATTTTGATGATACATGATCATTATGATTGTACATGTTCCCTGAAGGAGATGGGGACTACTTGTTCATAGTCAAAGATAACTTTAATCACACTAAATTATTGTGATTATTGTGAATAACATGATTGTACATTGAAAGACTGATTGTAAATCATTAATGTGCTACTGCATGCCCGGCAAACACAAAACGTTCTTATTGCGTTCGTGAACATTTTTGTTTGGTATGTCACAAAATAACGTTCGCACAATGTTGCAAGAAAGTTCAAACGTTATGACATGAAATTAGGTTATAAGTATGTACTTATGGTTCTACAAAATAACGTTTTTAACACCACACTGTAACGTTGTTATAATGTTCTTATAATGTAATATTGTTAGCTGGGTTATTGTGGTTCTAATTGGGGTCTCATCTGAATACTGTATAGACTAAATTCTGCTGCAATTATGAGTACAGTTTAACTTTCATTATTTTTTAAAATATTACTGTATTATTAGTATAGATTGTGGTAATTTTTAAGTTTTCCCAAAACCAGGCTAAATCAAGGTTTAATTATTAATTGTACATTATTATATATCATATATTATTCAGATTAATTATTTTCATATTTTGTATTTGTTTTATTGTTAGTCTATAGACCTGTATCGCCTTTTTCTGTACAGTACTTTGAGATTTTTAATAATGAGTTGTAAAGTTAATTTGGGAAAATGTAAGATATGTGAATGCTGAGCCAAATGATAAATTCAGGCTGATTTGATTGAATCAGCTCTGTCCACTCATGTGCCCATATATGGGCATGATGATGTCATACCCAAATATGGGTATATCACATTTATTTGTCACATAAAACTTGTTATTGTGGATGGAGTTTTATAGCAATCTAGCTGAATAAAGATGGTTCACACAAGACAGCACTGTGTTTTAAAATGTCAACAATTCTTTTATTTAGACATTAGGCCCCAAAAAAAAAAATGTGTTGGCCACGTTTTGGGAAAATCCCAAAAATAGGTAGGTCGGTAGCAAAAGTTTTTTTTTTTTTTTTTTGATGTGTTTATGCCTAAAAAGTAGAATGTACACAAAAATACGACGACGACCTTTTTTAAATCTATATAAAAAAAAAATTAAAAGCTAAACGATTGCATAACACTGTTGCATCACCTACAGTACCATCCAGCAAGATAGGCTTATTCCATGCTTTTTAGCTCATTAAACAAAATGTTTTTAGTTGTAGGAAAACTAAAATGCCGAACCTCAATTTCATACATTTTGGGTCGGTCGGGCCTTACAGTAGTTGTTTTTCTTTGTATGTTCGTCGTATGTTGCCAATATTTATATCCTAAAGCCTAGTTTTCTTGAAATCGCTACACAATCGCTACAGTGTTTTCAGTGCAATTGTTGTACTGCATGTATATATATATACTGCAATCGGAAGGCTCCCCGATTCAACTGACCAATCAGCGTCGCCAAAGGAGTCAGTGATAGCGTGTAGCGATTTTTATGGGGACTAGGCTTATAGGATAAAGTTTTGTGTAGGCAATGGGGTGTATTATAATTGAGCATTTATGAACGATGAGGGCACTATTTGCATGTATGTCACTTATTAGAAAATGTTTTGTTCGCAAAAACGATTTTTAGTTATAATTGGAACTTTAGGTTGTGCGCCTAAGGCGCTAAATATTTATGTAAAATTTTGGTGATGGTTAGTTGCTTGGCAACTTTGTAAGATTTGAAATTTGATTAGGTTTAGTTGAAGAAAATGTTTAATAAATCTATTGATTACTAGTACAAGTGTATCTTCATTTTGTTGTGCTTTTGTTCTTGACAATGAAGACAATCATTTTACTGCATTTAAAGCAAGGAGTACAGTGCACTTGTACAAGAAGATGATAAGCTATATTCTTTGCCACGCAAAAATGATGAAGATGAAAATACTGTATTAGGAGCGGTTTGGCACAGCGGTTGCGGTTCTGCATCTTGAGGTTGAATCCCTTGCTGTGCATTTTCGCTTGTGTCCTTAGTTCCCAGGCAAGGCAACTTTGGGGTCTCAGGGTCAGTTGTATCTCTCCACCGAGTACAAGTGGGTACCACGTAGGTTAAACACAAAAATGCGCTAAAACGTTACAGAATTCTCAGGGACCGGACCGGAGTATGTGCTTGACGCAATGACTAAAGGGTAATAGTGATCTTTACAAAATCGACCATTAAACTATTATTCATTATATTATTATTCATCCCTGAAAATCTCATTATAGTCATCACTCATTAAAGTAGTCATGTTTACACAAAACGTTCGCCTCTCTTCAAAAAGGCAGTGCTGCCCAATAACATCATAGTGTACTGATGTCCAGGCCCGCCAAGAGGGGAAATTGTAACAGTGGCACGGGGTTGGTGTGGGTCCCCAGTTTTTTTTTCTGGTGGATGGAGGGGCCATTATTAGGGGACCATGCCATTGAAGGCCCATGATAGTAATTATTATTTTTGAAAAAAAGTATTGGAAAAAACAAATGCTACTGCAATCAGTGGCGGCGCTACGGGGGTGGGGGGTGGGGCACTGGGGAATTTCCACCAGAAAATTTTCTTTCCTTCTCCACCCTCCACTTTTCCCCCAAAAAAGAAGAAAAACCATCGGGGAGAAAAAAAATGCTATGTATTTTCTACATATTAGTAGACTATCTACATATAAAATCGATTAAATAAGCCTCTGAAACCCCTAAATTGTCATATTTTTCGGGGATTCGCCCACCCTCCCCCGGGACCACTTCGAGACATTTTGAACGACACCTGACCACGCCAACCTCGGGCCACCCAAAGCATATTCCCCCTAAAATTAAACACACCCCTCACAGATTTCAAACTCTGGAGCCGCCACTGCCTGCAATGTCTATGGGCCACACTGGTAAGCTTGGGCCTCGGGGATCTTTCTTCCTTCCCCCTCTCGGTGGCACTGCTAATGTCCATTGCCTGAATATATTTACCTGAAACAGTGACAAATTGATTGTATTTAGTAATGTAACATCATCATCCTATACATATTTTGATTGACTTTATTTAGCACTGTACATATAATTATAATAATTTGTTTATGGAGAAACTTGATGATAATACATTTTTTTTTTGTGGGGGGTTGGGGGGTTGGGGAACGTATGTCCGGATCGACATTCAAACCAGTTAGGTTTTGGGTTCGAATACCGAAGCAAGGAACATACTCCAAAGATCAAGTTTACAAGGTCTGAACTGTGGCGGCGCAATTTATTAAAACAGGATTAACACCGCCACCAACGTGTACAATTTCAAACAGCGAAATATGGCGGATAGTCCTGTTGATTCGATTTTGCCAAGGAAAGCACTCTTTAGATCTCCGTCTATGATTGAAGAAAACGTAGCTAATGGTATTGTAATTATTACGTGAACATTGACTACCATAAAAACACATATTATTTAATATTGTCATTAATTGGTTAAACAACACTGATCCTAGGCCTAGGCAGTGCCAAAAATATTAGGATGATCTCAATCACGGAACAATAGGCGCGGCATGAACGTGCCTAGGTACGGTCTGGACTAATAGGGCCCAGCCTAGGGCCGCCTGTGCCTACACAAGATACAGAATTTACATGGGTATGCGTCTATTTTCTAGATCCTCAGCTGAACCGGCATCAGATAGACCAAGACACTGAACTGAAGTTTAAACAACTAAAAAGAGGTAAGCAAAATAAGAAATTTCAGACCTCTTTAGAGTCTTGACTTCAGCACATTTTTTGTTGATGCCATGGCCTGAGCCAGGCATAACGGTATTATGTAGGCCTACAAGGAGAAGGTAGTATAATAGTAGGCCTAGAGTACTAATTTCATTCGGAAGGTCCAAGTTTTATTAAATGTACACTGTTGGATTATGTGTCTTGACGGCAGCTGTTGTTCTGACAGCTGTCAGTATTATTTTTGTAATGTATTTATATGCAATATCTTTTTTAATTTCCAATATTAATGATAGTTGTATTAATAAATTAATAATTTGGTTAAGTACAGTATTTTCAATGTTTTTATAAATGTATTATGTTTTCTGTCACTACTATTTTTGTATAATGTATATTTTGTGTATATATGCAATATCTTTTTAAAATTTCCAATTTAATAATTGTATTCTATTAATAATGAATAATTTATTTGTACAGTATTTTTAATGTTTTTATATAATGTATTTAAGGCATCCTGTAATTGGCTTTTTGTTGTTGGATGATGTTTGAAATAAAATAAAATAAAAATTTAAAAAAAAATAAAAGAAAGACTCTTCTTAAACCTGTTAGTACTACTTAGCTCAGTGGCGTAACGCCTATGCGCTCTCATGCGGTGGTCCGCAGGGCCCCCAAATTTTAGGGGCCCCGAGGGAGCCCTACCCACAGGTTCCTCGATCTAGCACCCGGACCAAAAAGGACTTTGTTGATAAATAAAACCATAATGTGTCTCTGAAATCGACTGTAGGGCATATATCATATTATAATGATTAAAGAGAAGGGGCCTCATCGGCCCCACGGTGCCCACTCTCGGCCTGGGACCCCACCAAATTTGTAAAAAAAAAATTAAAATGGAGATAAAAAAGAAAATTATATTTTCACAGACTTCAAAATTTGAAGTCTGTGAGTGCCATTTCCAGCCATCTAGACGTGCCATAGTAATACATTTTCTTATCTCAGCTCCACAAGGGCAACGGCATAATGTGTGTTTGAAATCGACTGTAGGACATATCGTATTATATCCAGTGGCGGAATAAAGAGTGTGGGGGAGGGGGAGCTGCCGGCCCGGGGCCCCACTAAATTTGTTAAAATATTTTTTATCTAAAGCTGCCATATTCATAACTTTTCTTACCTCAGCCCCAACCATGGTGGGTCTGAGGTGGTAGACTCTCCAACTGTGAAATTCCCTCCCTGGCCTCAATTTCCTGGATGCATATTTATTATTATATCATTTATTCGTCGTTAAAAAAATTTAGAATAACAATGCACACCTAAAATGTCTATGATGTAATTGGTGACCGGGACCCAAAAATGGCCCCCAGTTATAAAAATACACAGGGCCCCCGGCCCCCATCGTTACGCCACTGACTTAGCTACTAATACTCTTGTTACGACCAACAGTGAGATAGCCTAGGTCTTTTGTAGTAGTATTAGAGAGAGGATGAGAAAAGCTCACTTTTTACAGTCATTATTTATTTAAATGTATTTTCTGTATATGTATATTTATTTTCACTATAAAAAAGAAACGTGCATCTGTAACTTAAAGTTAAACTGACCAATAGAAGACAAAATATGGATATCCAAGACCCTAATATTATCATCAGAAATAAATGACTAACCAGCCCTCCTGCTGCCATGTATAAATTACAGTACTTTAACTTCACCACTTCCTCCAAGAATAACTTTAGTATGGAGTTTACTTTTATCTCTCTAAATCTAAACAATACTACTCATATTTACTTCCTTTTCCTCTACTTAAATTATACTACTAACCTTTACCCTCCTTCCCTATATACCTCCAGTTTGTGTTGGTGCACTTTTCTGTAGGCCAAAACCCAGAAAACCCATTACTGTATTATATTAAACATAGGCAGATAAATAAGATTCATTGTTTGCTGCCCTCTATAGTTTGGCATTAAATTACATTGCACTGTATCAATACAAGGAATTAAATAAATCGTTTCTACTGGACTTGCTTTTTTATTCAATAGTAATATTTCATGTCCAATCTAGGACGCATCATCAGGCTAACTGGTGTTCTGTGGCTAAAGGTCATGAAGTATTGCTATTGAATAAACAAGTTAGTCCAGTAGAAACGATTTATTTAATTCCTTGTTTTGATACTATACTTACCTGGATGAATAACAATATCCATAAACATACATTGTGCTGTATTATTTTGTAAAGTACTACCCTTTTTGTCTTAAAATTAATTATGTGTTGCTATACTGTAAACAAATCTAAAAGTAAAAATCTTACAAATGTTGGTGTTCAAATTTTCTATTTCAGAACTTCATGAGCAAAGGCTAGAAGAATTGAAGAAAGAATTAGGTAAATTAAACGACACTGAATGGATGCATGAACCGGTTGAAAAACTTATTGGACTAAAATGAATGCAAGACTGATATTACTGCAAAGGCAACAACAGTTTTCTGTTACTTTCAACTATTTATATTTTTGTTTATCATTTATCATTTCCTTCCACATCTCAGTAGAACACAATACGTGGAGGCTGGAGCCCTCACTAACCTTACAGAAGTGATGTCTAAGGTGTGTGTGTGTGTGTGTGAAAACACATTAATGTATGATGTATGTAATATGTTGCAGGCAAGATATTGCATATAGTGTAATCAATCGCTTACGAGTCGTGTTTCAGCCACATTTTTTTGATGGTTTGTGATAGTACACATTATAAGCCCTATATCCAGACTTTATTTAACAAAAAAAACATGTGACATGCCTAAATATGGTCATGATAACATCACATCATGACCATATATAGGCACATCATGACTATATATGGGCATACAACTAAAAAAATTTTATAGTCTGGAGTAAGCTTTAGAAAGACAATAGTTTCTATAGCTCTGTCACATCCAGTCACATGGGATGGAAATGTACGGCATTATATATCATGTGATAGGCTCTTGAACACTGGGGTCGATTTGAGAGAACTCAATGTAAGTAGAGTTTATTTACTTGACTGAAGTACTGTAGAGGTATGACATGTACAGTATATTTTTACCCTCTGGTAAGCAAGTGTTTGTTTTTGTTTTTTTTTATCACAAAATTTACGCTAGATAAGAAATTTATTTGCTTTTGTGCCGGAGGCTCCAGATGCCCTTGGTATCACATACGTAATTGCATGTGCACACGAACATAAACTTGGTACACTGTTTAGCAAGAATGCGGGGGGTTGGGTGGTGGTGAGGTGATAGGTTGTGTCTCAGTCTCCTGACCATTGTATGAGCTGTGCCACGAGCTAATCCTTATTTCTTTGTTGACAAGGATCATTAATGTACATTTTATGTTTACTTACATCTACACACATTAAAAGTGATTGATAGAAAGAAATCTTTTGGACGCTCTCACGAAGGTCTTGTGTTGTTCATCTACCCAAGGATTCAAAGACAAAACAATTCTCATGACCAATAACAATTTTAATCCTTTAAGCTGGTTTTGCACTAGGCGAATTTGTTCGCGCGAATCAAGGCGTCGGTTGATTGGTTGCGCCTTTTTTTTTCCTTCGCAAAAACGCCGATAGGAATCTGAATGCGCATGTGCATAAGCTTTGGATTCGCGTGAATAAATTCGCCTAGTGAAAAACAGGTTTTAGACTTCGTTTATAGACAACATTGTAGAAGAAGAGCATCTTGTGTCCATTTTTCTCTTGTGAAAGGGATTACTGTACTATATCTACTTTAAGTCTGTATCATCATGGAGGTATAATGTATTCGCTACTGGCCTACTGACTTTATCTTTGTATAATATAAATGTTATCATTGAAATTTTATTAAGAATCACCGTACTTAATGTGTGACCCCCTACAACACTATGGTAAATTCAGCACTGCCCAATTTCCAATTCCATATCATTTACACAAGGGGTCGATTTAAGAATGTTTCTGTCGGAAGGGTTAGTGAAGCGCCAATCGTGTACCTATTTCCTGAAGGGGAGGGCGGGGGTGTTCCTTACCAGTGGGTCCAGATGCTACACCCTTTGAAACTCGCAAGTTTCGGCCATTTTAATCTTTTATCTAGACGATTTCACGTTGTTTCTATCGATCTTTGGCTGCCGTCGCAGAAGAGGGAAACACACGACCGCCTTAATCCACGGCTACACGCCCCATGCTAGTGTATGCAGCTAAATTTGGAAATATTTCAAACACTTCAATATTCACAAAAATGAATGGAAAAATCACCTCTAGATCAAAATTCGTACTAAAACCCACAACAAAATTATGAAAAACAGATTCAGACGTACGCATAAAAACATCTTGTTCGAAAATGTAATTTAATTGAACTTAATCCATTTCAGAGTAACAATAACAACAAAGAAAGCTATACATAATGCTTGTTAATGGACAGATGGTGTGGGCGGACTTTTTAATAGAATTTTAATGTAAAGCAAGATAATTGAATGGTAGTGTTGTGGTAAAGTTGTTCCGGGTGTGGATGTTTTTTAGATACACAGGATCTGCGACTAGCATTTGAATAGTAATCATATTTTACAAGGAAATCCGTTCCTGGTAATCATTGTGGTTTGTTGATGTTAGGCCTTTATTAACACTACTTAATTTTGATTTGCACTCAATCAAATGAATTATATTTTCCATCTGACCACCTGGTGAAGTGCAAACAATGCCCAAAACATTTGATTAATGCCATTTAAAGTGACGACAAATATACACTTTAGCTTCATTCGTTTTATATTATAACAAGTATGGTTTAGAGTTACTCTTTACGTTAACGTTAACTATAGTAGGCCTATAAATTGGCGATATGTAGTCAAGAACTGATAGGCCTATTGAACGCGTTTCCATGTGTCACATACATTGCTCTATTCGTCTTTGAGAGAAAGAGAGATAGTGAATCTCTCATTCTCCCGAAGAAGTAAGCAGTGGTATTAAGGGAGGCTGAGAGGGATGAGGCGCAAGCCTATGACTTTCGGCCTATGATATTTATTGAAATGAAGTTTTGTATTAGTTTTACAGTATCTTTTGTTTAGTTTCACTGTATTTTACTTTAGTTGAGTCAAACAAAAATTGGCCTACTTAACCGTGATGCGGACGATGCAATTGTAATCAACGGTAAGACTAAGCTTAATAATGAGAAATAATTATAACCATAAACATAAGTGCCTTTCATTACTTATGTTGGCAATAACTTTTTTTTATTCATCGTCATCAGATGAATCGATCTGTATGATGCGAAATTGATGTAAACTTTCTCTAATAGTGAAAACGATTCACAATGCGCATTGCCTTATTCTGTATATTGTTACAAGCTCTCAATAATATTTATATTAACTCTCTCTTGATCTGACATAAACACTGTCACAAATCAAGGCCTGTTTATATTCCCCGTGGATTAGACCTAGTTATGAAATTTAATTGAAACTCTAGTCTCGTCTTAGTTCCAAATATTCATTGCTCGTCACTCCAATCATTTACTCGTATGCAAGTCACGTGCCGGTTTTTTCGGAGCTCGTTGTTGATGAATCGTGATATTAATAAATCCATCATGAAATTCAAATTACATATCAACGAGAATATGCAATTGATATTAGATGAGTCATGACATCAAGGCAAAGTGCTCGTCTTCAAAATGAAGGGTATATGTTCAACCGGCGTCAAACTTTTGTATTTGTAAAATAATGTATTGTGAAGCTCTGACCCAGATTCCCCACTTTATTGTGACAAACATCTGTGGTATCAGTGGCGGAGTCCAGGAATTTACAATAGAGGAGGGCCAGGGAGGAACTTTGGGGGGGGGGGGGGGTGGCACAAAGATTGGGGATGAGGTGAGAAAATGTATGAATATGGCACCCAGGAATGGCACTCAGACTTAAATATGAGTGTATTTTTTTTTTTTTTTTTTTTTTTTTATAATTTTGAAAATTTTAGTGGGTACCGAGGCGACTATGCCCTCTTGAATTATTTTAAAATTAATTATTTAAAATGGAATTATTTGTTACATTAAGATGATGATTATTATTGAAACCATTGAAATAGGCATGCCTATTTCTTGTTTTGTTGTATTTGAAAGTTTACTTAAGCCTGAGATAAATGCCTCAGTGTATACATATATATTTTTCTGTATTCCAATCTCATTTGCTTTGTTTTTGTTTTGATATGGACATTGTCTAAAATAAAGAGAAATTGGAAAACCAGAATTTATTATAATATCCGGATACAGTATCAGAAACGACTTTACCTTGATGTGTTTTCATGTAAGTAATACGAAAATTAAACTTTGGCCAAGATAAGGAAAGTTAAAATGGTCGACAAGACAATTGTAACTTGTTACTGTACAAACCAACCAATTTCAATTTCAGTAATCATACACAAATATATATCCTATGCTGCTCCGCTGCAGACGTTGCAATCAAAAAATGATTTATTCCGCCCTCTATAGTTTTTTTTATAGTTCAATGCCATTTATCAATAATGATAAAATACATTCGAATTTCAATTTCCGAAAGGATTTCAGAGTTAATGGTATTTACATGAATTTTGAAAGGGATAATGATGATTGTAATGATGGAGTGCTCTGTGGAAGCTATCTTTGTTTTCTGTAATTGTTTCATTCGTTTGAGTGAACTTGCCGCCATAATTACTTATCCGTTGAATTCACTAGCCTGCCAGAGCTTTCATTACGATTTTACGTGAGGCGCTCTGCATTTCGGTTGTTCCACTTGCTTTGCTATTCATGCTTGGGGCCAGATAATCGATCATTTCACCTTCTCTTATTTGTCAATATTTGAGCAAGAGGTCTGCATATGTATGTATTAAAACGGAGGCAGATCAGACGACAATCCGACAGCAAAGCATTCGTCGATAATTACAAGATGGCATCAATCACATTCACTGAGGACGGGATTTGATTGTTGTGAACTTAGGCTATAATGACTAAAACATTCGTTTCTATATTATATATGAAATGAATACGTGTAGGCAGAGATGGTCGAAAAAACTGAACGCTAAATCTAGGATTAAAATGTTGCATGGTTTAGCTAAGAACGTGTGGACATATAGTCCTATTATCTCTAGTCGTGGGTTAAGCTTAAAAAAAACACACACAAAAAACAGGAAAATAGAAATCAATTTTTGGCGGTTCGGCTTACTGTCTTGACATCGTCAGGCACCAGGCCTAGCCTATAACATTGAACGTGAACAATTCGTTGTCGGAAACTAGGATTTACTGGGATTTTCGAGTGAGGGCCATGTTTAAACCTTGTCTTCCACCCGGACCCATGAGTGAGACAAGCCCTAGCCGGGGTTTGAAACGCTGGCAGCCTTGCAAAAGAAAAATAAAAAACTTCTTCATTAAAACTTACACAAATGAATTAATTGCATTAAAATTCTTTTAAATAATTATTGAATCCTTGTTAAAAATGAATGTCGTTGGATTTATATACAGTATAGCGCTTTAAATAAGTTTGCTCGACGAAGTGTTGACTAGCTTAAAACTTGATCTTCCCCAACGTCTCTTCGTGTCTGACCTTCTCGGTAGACCGGTAACCAGCTACGCTCACCTTTCCACAACAAGGGAATGTATGGACCAATACACCGGAGTAACCCCCTTACTCGCCTCGAAATATGTATTGTACTGGGTTAGGCATCGTCGTGCCATTAGGCCAAAACAATATTGTTGTGTTTTCCATGTCGCTCAAGTACTGACAATTGAAAATTAATGTCGGGTTCATGGTTAACAATCACAATACTATTTTGTATTGGTAAATGATAACCCGCTGGAGTTTAGATCAATCGGTTAAATCTTGAAATGTGCCATTTTTTTCTGTCTCCACTTTGGAAAAATATATCCGTAAAACCTTGAATAGAAATCCAATGGGCTTGATCTCGAGAAGTCGTCCATCTCGAATTGAAGTCCCCTCATTAGTTTGCAAAAGTAGCCTCGGAAAAGATACCAAGGGCTTCTTTTCAAGATAGTATGGGCTTTGTTTTTTTCGTGATAGAGCATGTACATAGGCCTACACTGTACAGTACATGAATTTCAAAGGAACAGAATAAATTTAAAACACGCTTGGTTTATACTGTAGTTAAGGTCATTTAATGCCGGTTCATTCCATAATACAGATTGATGTTACCGGGGCCCTATATTGTTTTAGTAGAATAATTTCCACAATTTACAGCATTCATTTTAAAAAGAAACCTACTCTTTACTTTGCAAAAATAGCATCGACAAGAAACCTATCTCGAAAAGAAGCGGTATCTACCTGAAAACACTCCTTTTTTTCGTTTGAACTTGGGTACACACTCTTGAGTGCGTAAATGAAGATTTTTGACTTTTTTGTCGTTCGAACTTGGATAGATGCGGTACGCTCTAATCCGGATTAGTAGCGTGTGTGTTAAATAATAGTGATGACATGCGAAATGCTTGATTATAGGGTTCTACAGTATTACAGACGGATTGCCAGGTTGTTCGCGTAGTGAAAATTATGTCATTCCGTGCTGTTTCGTAATAATGTACAGTATGAGCCTTCTGTGTACCGTACCAAACGTGATGACACGCGCAAACTTCGCTTTCCGCCCAGCTCCACCTAGCTTCAGTTGATGCGACTATTTCTTAATTTAAATGATATTACCACGTCACAGACTTAGAAGGAGTAACGAAATTCATTGATAAATATGATGGTAGTGCCTTGGCTTTGTTTTCATCGGCAATGAAGTAATAAAAAGTGAACGCAAACAGGATAAGTAGATCACAAGTCAGCAGCAAGGCTGAGTATCAGAAACAAGGACTTGTCATCAAACTGAATATCATTTGTCCTTGGCAGACGATAGCGACGACACCATAGAGGAACTTCATGGTTGTATCTCATTTATTGCGATATGTTTTCGGTAATAAACTAATTACCGGCGTAGAATGAGTGAATTAATAGGTAATGGGCATTTTGAATGCCCTATTATAAGCGACAGTTTATATAGGCCTAATATATGAAACTATAGGGGAGATAGGAATAGAAATAATTTCTATGAAGTACTGACTTTTGGTGTACTGTATATAATGAAATACGGTAGTAACTTTAAAGTTGAAACATACGTCCATGAAAAAAGGCGTTAAAATATATTTTGACAGAGGTGAAGCGTCATAAAGTACGGTACCACAGGCTCATGCCATTCATTAGCAATTATTCATTTTTTAAACTTTGAATCAGAAGTGCTCATTGCCGTAGGTAAAACAACGAAATGAACCATTTGTTTTAAATGAGAATGTACTTTGGTGCCGCCAATCCATCCAACAAATTATTCTCCGATTGGAAATAAAATTGCTTTCGTGTTTGTCACCTAAAGAAAAACCGAAAATGCGTGTGAATTTATTATGACGATATGGTATCAAAATGTAGATGGCGCCATCTACGATAGCACCAAAATCCTCTCTATAATGGATCGGTTGTTTGTAGGCGTCCATCATCAGTGCAAATTCGTTATTACCCTGACAGGCATTTAACGTCTTCCATCAGCCTTTATTTATAGCGTGTCGGCTTCTTTCTGGTCTGTCTCCAGATCCCGTAAAGTTTTATGGCCATAGGACGATCAGTCTTCATTACGTTGTGAATTATGTATTGCGCAGTTCATATCCCCTTATGCATTCAAATCTCATGAGGCAGGTTCATAAATAATCCTCGTACAGAAACAGCATCCAGTTATATGGATAGACTTTGATCTAGGCCTGCCAATCACCGCGGATTTCCGCTTCGGCTGCCCAAAGCCTGTGCTTGTTTTTGCCTTTCCGTTTGCGCTTTACGTTTGTCGGGAACGGTTATCGCTACTGAGAGCTGTATGACTTTAGAGTTATTGATGACAATTGGCAGCCCGGAGATGCGGCAAATATGTGACAAGCAAACGCAAACATGTCGTGTGTTTGCATCTCCGCACATCCATCATTCTCTGTCCACACTCTTTCCGTCTTCTTGTCACATAAAGGACACAGGCTGATGGCCGCGACCTTGTTATTTCCGCACAACTGGGGGGTTAGGCTATCACCGCTTCAGATACCGAGAGGGATAAGAGAAGTATGAAATACTGTAGTAAATTCCAATGCTGACTACATGATGAACATGCTCATGTTAAACTTTGATATGACATTCATCCATCATCATTCTCTTCAACCTTTATCATCATGAGGCCTATCACCATCATTCTTATCTTCAGTGGGCCTACAATAATGATAATAATATTTATATTAATATTTTAAACAACATTTTATAACAATACTAATAATTATATAATAACTATTCTCTTAATACAGTAATTGGGAATATTAAAACACAACATTAAAAAGCAAAAATTGAAATATTAAGATTTCGATAAAAAACATAATGTCATGCAGATATTACGATACAAAGATCGTTGACGTTGGAGGTACGAAAGCGACACATTCTACTAGGACTATAATAAAATATACAATAACAAAGCACTTGATGGATAGAGTTTCTGATAGTGATTATGATAACGAAACATTGACGTCGTGAGCTCTAAATCGTTTCGAGGTTACAGTATTGGCAGAAATCATTAAACATAATAGGCCTATACAATTATACATGTAGATATTATCATTATCGTTCATAGGCCATTAAGTATTATGATTCTCAATTCCAAGATTTCACATAATAAATAAGCTTAAAGAAGAATAGATCACCGTCCTCCGACATCATACACGATCTGATAATTGCGAAATTTCCAAAGCAGAGCCAAGAAGTCGTATTAGGAGGCGCCACGCCCTTGGCAAGTTTGTGTTTGTTCCAATCAAAAACGCGTTTAACAGGGATCGTCAGAAATTATGTCTAATAGGTCCACGCGTCAGCGCTAATTGAAGACGCTTACGGAAATACATGTCCCATACAATTGCAACAACCTAGCAAAGTCAGTTGTCTTTCTTAATTATCCCCCGATTCTTGTCTAATGTGGGACGTCCTGCAAAGATCACTCCCGCCAAAATTGCTGCTCCCAGAAATGAACGATGAAATACTGACATTTTTTTTTTATAAATACAGGTTTTTCATGAAATACAGTGGCGTTTGTAATACCCTTGAAATGGGGGGGGGGGCGAAGTGGGGACTTGATGATTAGGTGAAGAGGCGCCAGCTTGCAAAATAAGGTAATTTTTACTAGGCCTACTTGTGATTGTTCTTCTTCGAAAATTTTCAGTTGAAGGGGGAGAGTATTTGGGTTGTTTGTGGGTGGGGAGAAGAGCTGGCGGCGCCAGCGGGTGGACATGGGGATTAGGTCCTCACCGGACAGGTCAAGCCCCCTTTAACCATAATTTAACCGCATTTAACAATGTGGATTAATATTTTATTAATCTTCGGTCCCTCGTGTCACATTCGTATGGCCTTCCTCTATACATTAGAATTAGTGAATATATTTTGGTGCAAAATCGAATTTCGAAAAGATATTCTCATGTGCAAAAAAAAAACGAGGTAGGCCTACATAATATGATGAATATCCCTAGACCTATAATAATAATAATAATTTAAAAGATGGCTAGGCCTAATTGTTCATCAATATATTATTATAGTATACCGATACAGTTTATCTTTTTTTCTGGAGTGGCCAGGCTGATATATACTATAGACCTGAGTGTGGGAAACCGAATTGATTGAAGCTATTATACGCATTAAATCGCAGATCTTAAGATCTGTATGCTAGGCCTACTAAACTGATGTGCTACCATCTATTTTATTCCTGCATGGTGCTAAGTCCAGCATTGGATGATCTACCTGTAATGGTGGCCTACCAGGTCTCACGCCAGATAGTCTAGGCAGATGGATGGGCGGGGTATTGCTCCGTTGTTTAAATCATACGTCTCATCAGCCGAAGTAATTGGCAAAAGGCAGCGATTAGTTATACAGAATGGCAAATTGCCTTTTTGTTATTATTAATGCAAGAACTGAATATTTGAATTGGCCTAATTAAAACGTATCGATATTAACTGGTTATTACATTTAAACCTATGATAACCTGTATGACATGTATTCAGTGATACAATGAATACGGTACTGATATAGACAGGCCAATGCGTTAGGTCTATATATTTCTTTGTGGTTTTATATTTTTTGACTAGAAAGGGTCTCATCATTGTGTTTATCTCTTGTCCAAGGTAAAAACTCATAAACTAAAATATGTAATGAACACGCCCATTTTTGGTTTTTTAAGAGGACGATGGTGTTTATTTTCGTTATTTCCTTCTTTCTATATCTCCTCCCTCGACATGCAGTTGTAGATTTAGATATAACATCATCTTTGGTTACGAGACGGAAAAACATGTATTCATTCGATTGGTTGTTCGAAATTATTGCCGATCTATTTAAACAGGTTCCGTGGTTTAATCTCTAAAACACCTTAAATACTTTGTAGTAAAAGGTCTACAAATCACGAAAATGGGCCTTTTATATTATTTTGTTTTGTGTCCCGATCTGTGTATTGCAAGTTAATTTATACCTTTTCATCTACAACATAGGATTTTCCTTACTACAGACGGTATCTTTATATTCCTTTATACAAAATATGTATAAGCAATATAAAATTTAACATGAACTTCTCAACTTTTCCAGCACAATATTATACAAGACCTAAATGTTTCCATTGCAAAAGAAGCGACCTAGAATTTCTCATGATTATCAATTCATCTTTCAAGTTTAGACGAAAAGACCACCTGTCGATATATCTACTTTCCATACAACACAACGACGTCAATTACTGCATCTCTACGGTTTGATCACGCGACAGGTACAGGTAAATCACTTTCGTCGGCATGCCTTTGATCATTCCTCCCTGACCCTTTCTCGATAAGTGACTTATCGTGACACATTATAAGGGGTTTGATGGTTTGATTGAGTGGATGATAGTTTGTATTGCTACAGTAGGTGTTTACGAGTGTTTGTACAGTTATCACAGGCGGCGGATAGGGTCCTTGTCCTGGGGTGATACTTCCAGGCTGCGGTGTAAATCATTGTTTCGAATATTTCGATTACAATCTCTTCTGTGGCATGTGAAATGATTAGATACTGTAAGTAAATTCGTCATAGCAAATCAACTATTAATATGGTGACTGTAATTTATGACAAGGCCTATGTCTATAACGGAGTATAATAAAT